>NC_135503.1:120860565-121128065 GCF_052857255.1 Amblyomma americanum
AACTCGTGTTTCCTTTCCTTTCTTATTTCTCAGCGATTACCAATCCGCAGTCACATTACCGATCATGATCGTCGATTATAATCACAATTGTCGATTACCAATCATCAAATACTCTCTAGGTAGCAGTGCACGACACTTTGCGTCACTTCCTACATACACACACCCTTTGTTTCATTGCAAAGGAGCACTATAACACCGCATTTTCGTTATGCTTTTTCAGCATATTGATATATGTTTTGTTTTTTTCATTGTTGTAAGATCAGGACACATCCCAAGCACACGTTACTAAGCTCTGTAAATCCCACAACGCGCTAACTGGGTGCTCCTTAAACACGCCTGAACCAATGACCCTTTGTGGCCCATGGAAAATAAAGAACAAAAAAACCCTTCGTGGCCTATTCATTGCGTCCCCACCTTGGACCCAGTGGGCCTGGGTTCGAACCCAAATGCCGCTATTTTCTGCTCAGACGAATTGTCGGATTTTTTCCGACGGGCGACGCCGGCATTCCAGCAGAACGAGCTCCTTGCACTGCCACGTAATAGCTGCGACGGTCCAATAGGCCTCTCCCGGCCTGCATCAGAGCTCATATTTGTGGTCCGATGGGCAAACGATGGCGCGCTATAATCGTGGGGACTAAGATCGGGAGAAGAATGACTGCGACGCGTGGCAATAAGCATCTCTAACCGGGAAGAAGAAATGGGCGGGAGGGAGGGAGCAGGGGGAGTGATCGTGTCGAGCAAAATTTGTTCAGCAGCGAAAGTGGACGGTTTTGCTTGTGGGCCTGACTTGGGTTAGCCCACGTGAGCCTCGCATGAGGTAGCCCATGTGGGTGCCCGCTGCACTTCCACCTTAACCTCCCTACAGGTAACCTCTGAAAAGCCCATATCTGGACATATGGGTCCCACAAAAGACCGACGAGAACCCCTTTATCGTTATTATGCATAAACACCAGACGGTCTCTTTCTGGTGCTATGTAGCGAGACCACTGTGTTGCTCTTGTGGATGCCGCCCGGGGTCGAGTTGGAAATCCCGCACATATCTCACGTCGGGCACCCATGGCCATCCAGTACCGGGCCCACAAGGGCAGGCAATTCTGAGCCACATTTGTGCTACTTGGGAACGTACGATAACGACGACCCCGCCTATCGCTGGCGATGGTACGCTCGCATGAAGCGACGAGACTTGGCTGAAAAGCGGCGCATTATAACTGTGTTCAGTCACCTTGAGTTATCAGAAGAGCAATGTTGAGATACTGCCGTTTTTAAGGCTTTGAAAGGCATGAAGCCCACTGCTACTAATGATGAAAATTCTGCTTGAGTAAGATACTGGTAACTTAATTACATGTGTGAGCCCTGGGGTTACTTCAAGGTGCCGGCTAACTACAATTTTGAGGTGCTCAGACCTATAATGAGCTACAGACGTTCCCTACAACACCTTTTTCTGCTTCAGTACTCCTACCGTGCTTTCGCTGCACTGTTCTCGGTGTTCTCAAAAAGGGATAAATAGCGCGAAATAATGCGGGGCCAACACAGCCGCAGTGACACTCATAAGCTCAAGGGCGCTAAATAAAGAAAGCATATTAGGGGGCTACAATGGAGAGAAAGTCGTCCCTGTGCGATGGATAACCGAGAACGGGAATAGGGCTATATATTTTGAAGCATCGTTAATGACGATGCGAGCTTCGGCATCTTCTTTGCGGAAATCGTGCTAAAAAAAACCAGACGCGAAATAGACCAGATGTTACTAAACCGTAATACTTTCTGCCACTAACCAGTCTAGCGAGCCACTTCCGGGAGATGGGCTAAGTTTTCTGCAAACCCAGAACGTGAGCGACGAAATGAGCGAAAGATTTTCAGCGCACTTCAGCCCACTGCGCATGGCCATTGCGCACTGTGCAGCGGTGATTTGTCGCCTCATGCGGTTAACGCTTTATAAATATACCAGCTAAACTATATCCCAAGAAAAGAAAGTAAACAAAAAAGCGATAAATATAGATGCGATTTTACAGCACATCATTATACAACCAGAACACTAGTTGTTAGATGAAAATGTGATTATACATTTGTGAATATAAATTGTGAGTGTAAATTGTGAATATAAATTGTGAATTACATTTTTTATCATAGAAAGGCTTTAAAAATTAAAGCAAAAATTGTCAAAAAGTTTTCTTGAATTCTGCCAGAGTATTTCACGCATCAATATCTTTGATTGACACCAGTTTGTAAAGGTAGCACAGTTTGCGATCATAAATTGCCCCAGTCTGATGTCAGAAAAACTGCAAAATAAAAGTGAATAAATGTTATGTGAATTGCCTAACAAACAAACGCTGACAGTAGTAGGAAGTTGTAGTGTTTAAGGGAACACTTAATCGCTGATTAGATGTGACAATGCGATAGCATCGCTTTGCGTGCAAAAACGAGCCTGTGGTACGGGGCTGACCCGCTCCCATAGACACACTTACATTTGTTGGTTGCAGGTTCGACTCCCGTTTCACAGTTGACTCATGATACGACTAGCACTTCTATGCTACATCACATGCACATTCGAGAACAACCGGCCTCGTACTTGGGCTGCAGTTTGGGGAATCACTGCGTTTGGGCTAAAGCAACGCCACTTTGGAAGCTGGTGCGGAAATCTAAGGGCACATATAAATGAAGCGATGTTGTGTAATTTCTGAGCGGCAACGGCCCCAATTGCGGTCGGAGACGTTTCACGACATTCATAAACATCCTATCCTAATTCTACTGCATTCATTTGAAATTGATGCAGTTGTATCTTTTAGTATTGACTATTACTTGCTAACACTTAGTATTTCCCTGCCTTGAAAGGCGCCTCAATGATTCAGCGAATCGCAGGTTTTATTTTGGAACATTTTGGGTGATCCTGAGTTATGGTTTTGGTGAGCAACGTAATGCTGTCGCTCTGATAATGTTATAAGCAGTGCAAAATAATCTGCCTGCATAAGAAGAGTAGAGCACCCGCTTTCAAGGTTCCTGTTCTGTCAGATATTATTTACCGGCTACGCTAGGTGGCATAAACAAACACCCAATTTGAAATATTAGTTTAATAAACTGATCGAAAACAAAGAAATAACAGCTAGGTGCAGCACACTTTTCAAAAAATCCTGAAGTTCGCTTTATGCTCAGTTTTGAACGTAGTGCCACAAAGGTTTAAAGTCAAACTGCCTTCAATAAACACAGTCAAGTTTTGTTTGAACTCCGCCGACATAGCCTTAGTATGATTAACCTAGTGGATGCTTTTGGACAATGCAATCTCTAGCACTCTTTGATCATTGTATGCTGCGTCACATTTCCCAGTTCACGTTACCGACCGCCGGATAAAGGAAAGGCTGGAGCGGCTGTCAAATTAATCATCAGTCAAGGCGATTGGAGCGCATTTTCTTGTACAGGCGACGGAAGTAGCCACGACTGTGGTCCGGCCAACCGTAGCACCAGAGGAGACAAAACAAAAGCAGATTGTTTTCCGTGCACTGTGCACGCATCTATAAGCTACAAATGTCTAAAATTGCGCTTTGCTGAGATCAAATTCTCAATTTACACCTTCTCTCTGTGCCGGCAAGGCATAAAACGCCGTGTTACGACATGCCAGTACTGCCACGTCACTACTGGCACCACACTGGACGTGGTCTTGAGATTTCTGCTTTCAATTCGGGAATGACGAGCAGTTCCTTCATCAGGTGTAACAAATTAAGTGATAGATTCAAATTTTCCTATGCTCGCTGCATTAGCCAATGGCTTGGTTTGTCGAGCTTTAACGTCACATAGCGACTCAGGCTATGATGGACGCGTTAGCCAATGGGCAGATACACATAATGGTGTACCAGGAATCGCCACATAAAATAAACGATATAGCTGTGATCGGGAAATTTCTGTAAGCACAATGGTGCACAAAACACAAGAGGAAGTGATTCGGAGCACACAGTATTTTTTCGCATTAATGTATCTGTTTTAGGTTTTGTGGGGTTTAACTTCCTAAAGTGACTTAGGTTATACAGGACGCCGTAGTGTAAGGCTACTCATAAATTAGACGACCTGGTGCCCTTATCCTGCAAAGACATTGCACGGTACACGAGCCTTTTATCTTATCTTTTCCACCGTAATGGGACCGCCGCTGCCGGTATCAAGCCTGCGTAAAATCAGAGTGTTGTCAACTAGTATAAATATCTTATGCTTGAGCTGCATGTTTTAGAGATGCTACAGCCTGTGTTGTCCAAAAACTGATTATCAGTTTATACCACAGTTGTACTTTTGTGAGCGATATATGTACACATAATCTCTCCATGTTTCGCAACAAAGATTAGAACTTAGGCACAAGCCTCGTTTTATGTAAACAAACCGAAAATAAAAGAAGATATATATATATATATATATATATATATATATATATATATATATATATATATATATATATATATATATATATATATATATTGTAACGTGCTTCCACAGAACCTCGACGGAAGAAGCAGAAGATGAAGGACTGACCCGCGGAGAAAGAGGAAGAAAAAGAGAGAGCTGAAGGACGCTGCTAGGCTTCCTGCTTCCATCCTGCTTCGACCGGTCCCCTCTTTGAAAAAACCTCCGTGCGTGCAAAGCACGTAACAGGTTGGTGAGAGGTGCCGGGTATCGACCACGGAGCATTCCATCTACCGAAGGAGCCGTAGACTCGCAGGCTTCCCACCACTGCCATCGGACATGCCTGGAGACGACAATGCTGAGCAACCCGGGCTATCCACAGCGAACAACTGGCCACATTATCGAGAGCCCCGCACATTTTTTGGAAAACCTGAAGAGGACGTTGACGAGTGGCTGAAACACTACGAGCGGGTGAGCAAATACAATCGATGGAACGCTGCTACTAAACTGGCTAACGTTGTGTTTTTCCTTGCCGCCACTGCCCTTGACTGGTTCGACAATCATGAGGATACACTGAGTTCATGGGCTACCTTTACGACCGAGATAAAGAAAAATTTTGGGGATGAATCGGCAAAGAAGAAGCGTGCGGAACAGACATTGCTTCACCGCGCGCAAGTACCCGGAGAAACTTGCACGGCATACATCGAAGCCATCTTAAAGTTATGCAAGCTAGTTAACTCCAGAATGCTTGAAGAAGACAAAGTCGGCCACCTTCTAAAAGGAATTGCAGAAGATGTTTACAATTTCCTGATTAGCAAAGAGAGCCTGAGCACCACCGCTGACGTTATAGAACATTGCAGAACATTTGAAGCTCTTAAGCTGCGTCGAATCACCCCTAAAATCGGAAGATTGGCCAATGTCACCTCTGTAGCCAGTGTTGAAGCCAGTCCTCCAAATTCTATGGCTGATATGATTCGAGAGATTGTGCGCGAGGAATTGTCCAGATCCCGGGATACCTTCTGCCACACACAATATCTGCGGCACAGTTCTGCACCGGAGGAAGATGTTGCCGCCCTGTCGACTCCGTGGGCTCCATCCAACGGCACTTTGCCCATGGACGATCGGAACATTGCCCAACGTTATCGCCACCAGCCGACAGAAAGGAGGCCCACCTACCCAGAAGACGTGGTTCGTCAGCAGCGAGATCCTGGCTTCAGCCAACGTCGCGACTTTGTTCGCCAGGACTCTTATGGCGGTCGCTGGCGCTCTCAACCTTTGTGCTACCGGTGTGGCATTGCAGGGCATATCGCTAGATATTGCCGCCGTCGTTTCCCAACTTCTCAAGACTGCCAACCCCCGGCGAATACTTACGGGCAACTGCACACCGCGCAGCAGAGACCCCCAACGTCCGCTTGGGACCCGTACCGTCCGAGCAATTTGCGGAGTTCATCACCCGCATCTGACCGCAGTGTGACGCCGCCACCTCAGCGCCAACGGCGGTCACCTTCTCCTCGACGTCGTGCATCCCCTCCGCCTCCGGGAAACTAGGAGGCGCGGCCGATGGAGGTGAGGCCGCCGGCGAGTCGATGACGTCCAATCTACCTCTGCCCGTGTTTATGTTGAAGAACAAACTGGAAGTGTTTATTGATGGTGTGAAAACAATGGCTCTTGTGGACACTGGTGCTACCGTATCCGTTATGAGTTTGAGGTTTAAGAATCGTTTAGGTAGGAAAGTGATGTTTAGTGGTGACCGTGCAGCGTTATTCCGTGGTGTCGGTGCTGAACCTTTGGTTCCACTTGGTGTGTGTGCTTCGGATGTTGTTATTGGTGGTCTAACGTTTAGAACAGAATTCGCAGTGCTACCACGGTCAACGCATGATGTGATTCTTGGGATTGATTTTCTGCAAGAGTGTGGTGCAACTTTAGACTGTCGTACGGGAGAAGTTGCTTTGAATTCTTCGTTACTTTCAGCTCTTGTGGATAACTCGACACCGGATTTTGGAGCATTTGCGGTGGAAGAAGATACTATTGTACCAGCTTTCTCTGCAGCATTCGTGCGGGTTTCCTCTATTCACAATCAGTGCGAATCTTTTGAAGCTGTGGTAGAGCCTACGACACTCGCCTGCTCTAAGAAGAGTATCGTCGTGCCTCGTTGCGTCGTTCCCGTGGTGAGAGGCCGTACCGAGCTGTGGACAGTGAACCACTCTGAAGAGCCAGCTGTGTTGCCCCGGGGCCTCAAACTCGCCCGTTTCGAGGAAGGTGTGTCAGGTTTCGTCGCGGCGTTAACCAACTCTGTCAGTGAGCAGCACGTGAAAAGAGATATGGAGACCCAAGTTAAGGCTATGATTAATCAGGCTCTTTCCCCAACCGAGCGTCGCACTCTAGTGGAACTCCTTCTGAAACACGTGTTCGTGTTCGACTTTGCCAAAGACGATTCAACACCACCGCCTACCAGTCGTATTCATCACACGATCAACACCGGCTCCGCACCTCCTATACGCCAGAAGCCCTATCGAGTCTCAGCCACTGAACGTAAGTTAATAGATGACCAAGTTCAAGAGATGCTAAAGCGAGGCATAATTCGAGAATCCTCCAGTCCTTGGGCGGCTCCAGTTATCCTTGTTAAGAAAAAAGATGGCACATGGAGGTTCTGTGTTGACTACCGTCGCTTAAATACGGCCACGAAGAAGGACGTCTACCCGCTTCCACGTATAGATGACGCAATTGATTGTCTGCACTCCGCTTCATACTTTTCTTCTATTGATTTGAGATCCGGCTACTGGCAAATCCCCGTGCACGCTGCAGACAGGGAAAAAACGGCATTCATTACACCAGACGGACTTTACGAGTTCAACGTTATGCCTTTCGGATTAAATGCATCTGCAACATTCGAGCGGTTCATGGATACAATCCTGCGTGGCCTCAAGTGGCAAATTTGTTTATGTTATCTGGACGACGTTGTAATTTTTGGCAAAACGTTTAGTGAGCACAACCGCCGTCTGGATATTGTGCTTGATTGCATGGAACGAGCTGGCCTTATCCTCAATTCCAAGAAATGTCATTTTGGGAACCGTGAAACAATTGTTCTTGGTCATTTAGTTGATAAAGAAGGTGTTCGACCAGATCCAAAGAAAATTGAAGCTGTCAAAAGTTTCACGGTGCCTCAATCAGTGAAAGAGCTGCAGAGTTTTTTAGGGCTCTGCTCGTACTTTCGACGCTTTATAGCTAGGTTTGCGGACATCGCTTACCCACTCACGTGTTTGCTGCATAAAGATGCACCGTTCAATTGGACCAGCGAATGTGACGCAGCTTTCCGGCATCTGAAATTTCTTTTGACCTCGGGCCCCATCCTACGCCACTTCTGCCCATCTGCACCAATTGAAGTGCACACTGATGCAAGTGGTATCGGTATCGGCGCTGTACTTATACAACGCCATGGTCACGATCAGCACGTGGTAGCATATGCCAGCCGTTCGTTGAGTAAGAGCGAAAGAAATTACACGGTTACTGAGCAAGAATGTCTCGCCGTTGTTTTCGCTGTACAGCGCTTCCGCTCCTATCTGTACGGGAATGCTTTCACCGTCGTGACCAACCACCACTCGCTTTGCTGGCTAGTGAGTCTTCGTGACCCCTGTGGCCGGCTTGCTCGATGGGCTTTGCGCCTACAAGAATTTAATTTCACTGTTGTGCATAAAAGCGGCCGTAAACACTCAGATGCCGATTGTCTTTCCCGTTTGCCGCTTCTAACGACTGAGGACGACGCAGACAACTTTGATGAATACTTGTCGTCACTTTCACAAGCCTTCCCCGATCTTCAAGTTTTTCGAACTGAGCAACGCAAGGACCAAACATTAACCTCTTTGTTTGATGCCGCTCAGGATTCTGTAAAGAATACTTTTTGCATTCGCGACGGTTTGCTTTATAAGAAGAATTTCGCTTCTGGAGGAGCACGCATGCTTCTTGTCGTACCCGAAAGCCTACGCATCACAGTTCTTGAAATGATGCACGACGACGCCACGTCTGGGCACTTGGGAGTGACACGCACACTCCACCGCACACAACAACGATTTTACTGGCCTAACATGCGTTCAACCATCCAGCACTATGTAGCCAGCTGTGTGCAATGCCAGCGCTTTAAGCTGCCGACTTCAAGTCCACCGGGCAAATTGCGGCCAATCACACCTCCAACAGCCCCGTTTGAGCAAGTTGGCATTGACCTCCTTGGACCTTTCCCACGATCCTCTAAAGGAAATCGATGGATTCTTGTGTGCGTAGACCACTTAACCCGTTATTGTGAGACAGCCGCGATACCAGTTGCTACTGCGTCTGAAGTATCTAACTTCTTACTTCGATTCGTCATTCTTCGGCACGGCCCTCCTGCAGTTCTCATTAGCGACCGTGGACGTCAATTTACAGCGGACGTTGTTGAAGAACTTCTCCGCCTCAGCAGCTGCAGTTTTCGCCACTCCACGCCATATCATCCCCAAACGAACGGTGTGGTAGAACGCACTAATCGTACGCTCACCACCATGCTTGCCATGTACGTCGCTGCAGATCATAAGGACTGGGATGGCGTACTCCCGTTCATCACTCATGCGTACAACACCGCGCAACATGAGACAACTGGCTACAGCCCCTTTTACCTGCTCTATGCTCGCTCGCCTCGCTGTGGCCTTGACACCATGCTACCATTTTTCATCCACGATGAACCTTCTCTTGCGGCCACACTCTGCAGAGCTGAAGAAGCTCGCCAGCTTGCCCGCGTTCGAATTTTATCTTCGCAAGAGCGTTCCAAGAACCGCTACGACGTCCAACACCAAGAAGTTTCTTATGTTCCTGGTGACATTGTGTGGTTGTGGACCCCTCTACGCAAGCGTGGTCTGTGTCAGAAACTGCTATCCCACTACACTGGACCATTTGTTGTGTTGGAGTGCATAAGTGACGTTAATTACGTTATAGCACGACTAACTGCTAGTGGTCGACGGTCACGCCAATCTCAGGTGGTGCATGTAGCCCGCCTCAAGCGATTCCATCCCAGACGGTCTGTTTAACTCGCCCGACGGGCATCGTCTGCGAGGAGGGAAATGTAACGTGCTTCCACAGAACCTCGACGGAAGAAGCAGAAGATGAAGGACTGACCCGCGGAGAAAGAGGAAGAAAGAGAGAGAGCTGAAGGACGCTGCTAGGCTTCCTGCTTCCATCCTGCTTCGACCGGTCCCCTCTTTGAAAAAACCTCCGTGCGTGCAAAGCACGTCACAGTATATATATATATATATATATATATATATATATATATATATATATATATATATATATATATATATATATATATATATATATATATATATATATATTGTAAGACTAGACCCGGGCTCTAGAATCTTCAGAGGCTGGCGCTCAACGAAGACGACGACGAGAAGCGCCGAACATTGCGAAGCTCGAGCGCCGAACGCTCGGTCGCTCGTGCGTGCTCTGGACTGAACGCGGTCTCTGTTCTGTGCCTGGACGGTTCGGCTGGTTGTTCGTGACGCTGTGCTTATTACTGTGCTGTGCTGTGGTGTGCTGTGTGTGCTGTATTAGTAGTCGGCTGTGTTCTTATTACAATATATATATATATATATATATATATATATATATATATATATATATATATATATATATATATATATATATATATATATATATATATATACACACACACACACACAGTATTGTGCGTTTTTATCGCTAACACTCAAAAATTTCCCCGCTTCAACCGCTGGCTCGTTTGCGGTGAACCTGCACACAGAGCTTGCGTATTATGGTAACTTTTGTATCGTAGCAAGTTTGACAATGGTACTTACTTAGTTCAGGCCCACATGATGCGAAAACGTAAGCGTCTACGAGAGATCGGCGAGCCAAAACCCGCAGACGACGATTTTTGGCTGAGAACCGGCAGTGGCGCCATCTGTTTTCGGCAGCGGAAACCGTCACAAGGCCGCCGAGGCGAGCGTTCCAAGGAGCGCGGGCAAATGATGAGATACGCCTGGAATTGGTTTGTTTTTCAGGGCTATAATTTTAAAATACTTAAGATGAAGCAAATGCCGAACGGCATATTCAAAGGGCCCGCGCTCCTTGCAACGCTCGCCTCGACGGCCTAGTCGAGACGCTTTCCGCTGCCGAAAACAGATGGCGCAACTGCCGGTTTTCAGCGAAAAAGCGTCGTCTGCGGGTTTTCGCTCGCCGATCTCTCGTAGACGCTTACGTTTTCGCATCATGTGCGCCTGAACTAAGTAAGTACCATTGTCAAACTTGCTACGATACAAAACTTACCATATTACGCTCTGTGTGCAGTTTCACCGCAAACGAGCCAGCGGTTGAGGCGGGGAAATTTTTGAGTGTCAGCGATAAAAACGCACAATACTGTATATATATATATATATATATATATATATATATATATATATATATATATATATATATATATATATATATATATATATATATATATATTTTCAGCGGTGGACCTGAAGCTGGTTAATACCTAAGAAACAGTGAAGAAGCGCAGCTTAATTATTCGAGGCTGAAAACTTCTGCACAACTTGAAATCAATATCGTCACCCACACAAAGACACCACAAGGCTACGGGTAAGTAACGCGGGTTCATAATTTGTTGTTACACTTATTTTTGAGGAACTCCCACTCTCGCGTGCGCTTGATTTTTCAAAACAATTCTCCAACGAAAGTAATAAAAAGTGGCGATGGCGGCTTTGGTGAAGCGAGAAATTACTAAGTGATTATTGCAAGGCTCTATACCAAAGCAGCTGTACACGAGCGCTCCTGTCTACTGCAAAATCGTCCCGTACTCTTTGAATCGTGCGCGTGGTCAGGGAGCCAAACCGATAACACCGCGGCACACTTTCCTAGTCCTTTGCACGTGCTATGTACTACGAGCGCAAAATCATCATTATAAAATTTAAATATCATGTCCTTACTTTAAATGCAGGCAGCTTTAAGTGCGGAACTATGCAGCATAGGGCTTCGGCTTTTGACTAAAATACACGCGTTAAAAAGTCTCTATGGCCGCTGTATTACCACTTACGACAGTAACTGCGTACCTGTGTCAAGAGTTCTGAATATAACTGGCATGAAACGAAAAAGAACCCTTGTTTTCGAACCTTTGTCGCATACGTCGGCTTACTCCAGCTTAAACATTAGGCGCCATGGCGCGTAGCTCACTGCCCGATCATTCATTTCAGTGGCTAGGGAACAGCTTTCAGAAGTGCAAGGGTTTTCCTGTACACAATGCGGTATTAGGGCGCCCCGTCTATATGTCACGCAAACAACTCAGATTGCTAAGCTACGCTGTTGTATAAAAATACCGTGACTGGCAGAAAAACTATTGCGAGCGGCACTGGTCATCTTTTCTGATTTATTTCTTCGTGCCCTTCATCGCTCGTGATCCTAAATTTCCAGCATTTCTTAAACGTTGCGCTACAGCTGGAGAAAGAACGCACAGCTCGTTCAAATTATTTGCAGCTGCAGCTTTATCATTTTGATGTCGGTTGTTTCAACGAACAATTTTAGCGACGTATCTTTTAGTTCTCATTCAGTTCAAGAAGACGACGAAATGAAAGCGCCAACAAGGCGTAAATAACGTAGCGGTGTGTATCACTACTACATATATCTGCGCAGTGCATAGTTTTTGGTGAACGGTCATATATACATATGTGGCATCTAAACCAATTAGATCCCCTTGCTCAGAGCTCTGCCAGCAAATTTCAAAGCTAGGTAGCTAAATATCCGCAAGAACAGGAACAAGTTCCAGCTGTTTGTAAGCATGGGATCCAATAAAGGGCACCCGTTTAAAGCATGAAGCATGGCAAGTCTAGTTTTTGCAAAACTGGTTGGTTGGTTGATGGGGATTTAACGTCCCCAAGCGACTCAGGCTATGAGAGACGCCGTAGTGAAGGCCTCCGGAAATTTCTACCACCTGGGTTTCTTTAGCGTGCACAGACATCGCACAGAACACGGGTCTCCAGAATTTTGCCTCCACCGAAATTCAACCGCCGCGGCCGGGATCGAGCCCGCGTGTTTGGGCCAGCAGCCGAGTGCCTTAACCACTGAGCCACCGCGGCGGCTAGTTTTCACAAGGCAGAAAAATATACGATCACTTACGCCCAAGAGTGGCCATCTTGCCGGTTGCTGCCGTCATCGTAGCGCAAAGGACTGCCCCCGGACGTGTGGACGTTCTGTGCAGCTCGACGACGATGTCGGCTACTGTGCGCTTTTATCGGGACTCGCAGCCTTAGTGGGGCTCCTCGTGTCCTGCTGATACGGGTTTCAAATTACAGAAGTTGGAGCACCCGCGAAATCCTCAGAAGGGGGTTGCTCATTTGGTGGGTAACAAGGCTGCTGCTCTCAAATGCTTCCTCTTCGCTGCAGAGATCTCGTCACACAAGTTGAGACATTTTTCGCGACGGTGCTGTGCGAGATTTGCGGAGTTGGCTGCCTGAAGAAAGGGCATCTGATTAGGCGGGCACTTATCAGGCGGAGACGAAGAAATGAGTACGTGGCTTCTCAAATATGTAGGCACTCAAGACCCTTCAGGAGACTCGGGTTTTCGTGATACTGCACCACCAATTAGTTCCATTTTTCTTTCCTTTGGAATCCGAATCGAGGAGATGAGAGAATTTTATACCCTTTAATCAAACTCCAATCGAAGCGCTTCATAAAAATACTCCTTCATCTGGCTCGTGTAGTTAACCAAATTTCTAGCTTGCTGCCACCGATAATTGTTGCTATTGACTTGTTTAAACATCAAACAGCTAATCATGGAAAACGACCGTTCCTGTTTTGCTCCACTACACTTTTAATAATACTCTCCCAAACGACATCTGACATGGGATATTCTGGCGTTTTGAAAAAAAGGTTACGGGCTCGCGGCGAATCACCAGCATGCAAAGCCAGCGTATTGACTGGCTCCTATCCAACAGCGATGCGTCAACTTTTTCTCAAAATTTTCGTTTAGACAGCGCTCGCTCAAAGTCTGCCAGGAGCTTCCCAGCTACAACTTGCCCTTGACAGGCATCGTGTCCGAAATCTTTACCACTTCCTCCTCTTCTCGCACAAGCCTCTGTTCTTCAGTTCAACGGCAGCGCGACCCCATCATTTCTCACGTTTTTAAGAAATACGGTTCCAAAAACAACCATTCGCGTTGCATCTATTCAGGATCAGTTTATAACTTCAACCGAACTAAACACCGCTTCTTTAATAGGCCCGAAGGGTTATAACTGTTTAGCGAGGGGTGCTTACCTGTCTTTAAATATAGCGTGTTGTGAAGTTTCAGCTCTATCCGTGCGAAAGAAAAAAAAATCAGGTGATAAATAGACCATGTTTCGATGTATAACAACTGCGTGGATGAAGCTAACTTGCCCGTTTATTAATATGTCCCGCGGGCGAGACAAAAAGCTAAAAACCCCGTTAGTCTTTATTGCAGGTTTTATTGTGTGCTATTATACTCAAAGCGCAAAATAAAAATTTAAAGCTTTCGAATTATAACTACGTATTATTCTACTGACAATCATAGCTAATCATGAAGTACATATAAAAGGCTTTCTATTTGATACCTCGTTTTTATGAACGACATTTAACACGAAGGGATAGGGTAAGCAAAAAATTTGAAAAATCTCGATTTGTACTTCTGTTTTATTTCGAACAGGACATTCATTTCTGCATCTTTCCCGGTATCGCATTTCTTCCCTTTAAAGAATAGCTTTATAATTAAGGAACCGAACAGCCAAGCCATCTTTTCCGTGAATCAGTCTCTTACCAGTCACTTCAGCGTCATTCCATGACAGGAATGAAATGTTTCTGAAATTCAATTGGAAAGAAAACATATTTACGAACAATATTGGAACTCTTAGGCAACATGAATACATTAGTCTTTCATTCGAGTCATCTGGGAGCGAAGTGCAAAAAATGGCTCTGTAGTATAAAGGCACTTGAATAAGCTGCAGATGCTGTCATAACATTCAATGCGGTAACTTAGCAAGAGCCAACGCTCCAGAGAGTTCTCGGCTGAGTTGAAGCAGGAACACTCTCCGCGGGCTGATAGAAGTTGATCGCTGGCAAGTTTCCGCTGCTCGCTGAGCAGCATGGAAAGTAGAAAAAATATCCTAGGAAGCTGAACGACTGGCAAAGAAACACATAGATTAATTCAATTATCTGTATGGAGGTCGCGCCGATGGAATAAATTGGTCAGCGAATTTTGTCAAAGCGAAAAATTTGTAATAAACTTCATTTTAACTTTAAACTCGTTCAATTCAAAACGAGATATTTTGTTACGACGGTGCCATGTCCTGAAATATTTGGGAAGGATAGGACTCAAGCTATCCCCTTAACAGGAGCTAAATGGTACTCACTAGTCATTTAGCACTGATTATGTCGATTTTTAACGGTGCGCAGTTGTCACAATAACCGCTCGTCGATCGATTGCCTGGCGCAAGCCGTCGAGGCACAGGGGACGATTGACGCTTCCCTGTGCCCAAAAAGCGAGCGTTGGACAACATTTATTGATTAAGTTCGATCAACCCATGCGTGCTGCACGTGTGTCGGTGCGTCGGTCATCTAGAAGGAACTCAATGGGTTGAGGGTCTAACAGTCTTTACTTGGCGCAGGGAACAACGAACAGGGGAAGTAGCAGAAATCGCAATACAAATCTCGAAACGCGGCAAGCAGGTCAATACAAAAGTTAACTCCTCCATCATAAGGGCAAGAACAATAGAGGCGTGCAAGGCACTAGATGTAGGAATACCACAACGTTACATAGACAAGAAAACCGAATAGTCCGGCGGACAGTTCACATACGGGGGCCAAGGTGAAGGCTCCGGTTCGGGTGGCTGTCGATGCGGCGATGGCTCGAAGGCAGCGGGCCTTGTGCGATGGAACGCGTGCCTCGGCGTGGCGATTCGGCCCTCAACGCCTCGGACACACCACCCAACCTCCTTTGTTGCCTGTCTTCTCCCGACTGTCTCAGCTCCCCGCAACCAGTACGGGGCCGGCGGCCAGTACATATTTTCCCTCCCATCATCGGGACCTTTCTCGTTGTTTCTCCACGCGGTCACGACGAGGCAGAGGGGACGCAGTGTCCGGCAAACCTCCCCAGAGCGCGCCGGAGAGCCGCTCCTTACGGGAGGGCATGAGGGAGCGCTAAATACTTATGTCGTCCATGACAGCCGTTGCCGAGCCGGTCAGGCCTGCACGCTCGAGTTTCGACAACCAGCGCATCCGCACCACCGTCCTTGAAATCGCCACGCTTCCTTAGAACTCCACTGTGGGTTTGGTTTGCCGATGGCCGAGCTCCGTGAGAGACCTCGACGGACCCCCGCAAGCAGCCGTGCTGTGACCCCGTTACTGCTCTACGTGAGCCCCCTCCTCTGCTCTGTCCCAACGGTCCGTGACACAGCCCCCCCCCCCCCACTAAAGAATATTATACAAGAATATTTTGCTAGGCACAGACCAGCGACAAAGCGGAACAATAATAAAACGAAAAAACCCTTAGGAGTCCCGCGTCACACATAAAAGAATAGCTATCAGCACTCAGAAGTGGCTTACAAATTATGACCTACACTCATGCATGCGGATATACAATCACTTCACACGCGCACTGTCACGACAGTCCCCTCACATACGTTAAAGTATCTCCGCCCGATATCGCAGACGTTTCTCAGTTCGCGCGCATTGAATTGCGCTCACTTGCAAACTGCACAAGACAATTCACGCATCTCATGCCACATGGCCAGCGGCCACATCATAATAGCGTACACTTTACACTTAGATAACCACACAATGTCCCCATACTGAACACAGGCGAGAGTAAATAAAAAATCATTGTACTTGATCGTCACACCGGACAAAAACCCACACACAAAGAAACAAACACTTTAAAGTTGTGTCAAGAGTGAAAACAACCTGCATGGGCCATTTAGTCCACGTTACTCATAGAGACCGCTAACCCCGAAAGGATGCTACGCATCAGCTTACTGAAGACCGCGAGGGCGGTCTTTATGCCAAAAGGCATGCAGCGGAACTGGAAACGCCCATTTCCTGAAGTGAAAGCTTTCTTCGTTTTCGAGTCAGTCGAGAAAGGGGCCTATCAGCATTTCGTGGCAAAATATAAATTGGAAAAGAAATAATTGCAGCCTAAAGTCGCGAGCAGCTTGTCAGAGCGAGGAATGGGCTCATTATCATCTGTCAGAGCCTCACTCAGCTGGCGAAAGTCGATGCAGAGCCGGGGTGTGCCGTCCGGCTTTCGCACGGCTATTAGCGGCGAACTTAAGCCGACTCGGACAGCTCGATGGTTCCAAGCTGTAACTTGCTAGCAACCTCCTCCTCTAAGGTCTCTCCCATTGTAAATGACACAGGGTACTGTTTCACGTTGACCGGTTGTTCGGTCCGCAGTTCTAGCTTGCACTCGGTTAGTCTGGGCTGACCTGGAATGTCTGAGAATATTTCTTCGTTGTCTTGCTGAAGCTGCCGGATTTCTCCCCTTTATTCCTTGGTCAGCTGGTCTCCGATGCTCACGTCATGTAAAGTCTGCGACTGGACACACTGTGGCACTTTCATTTCAGTTGTATCCGCTTCCTCTTGGAAGACCACACCTACTGCAGCCACCACTCGGAACTTCTTCTCGACTATTAAATTTTTTCAGCATATTTCTATGCACGACTTTGGTAGTATGGCCGAGAACCACTCGATCAAAGCATGCCCGCAGCGTGGGATCATGCTTCTACACAGGCCTTCACGGCTTACGTTTTCGGAATTTCACGACACTCTGAGCTCCCCCAGTTGTCTCTTCTCCCGGGCCTGCCCCCTCGTCACCATGGCCTGGCCATCATCTTGGTGTGCGGAAGCTGCTGGCCCATTTTAAGCGGTGGCGTCCGCCTCCTCAGCGCTACTACTTCATGGTGCCTCTAACTCCTTTGAGAAAGGCATCGTCGCAGCCATCGCCTCTAGGTTCCAACTGGGATCCGGATAGGCGGCATGTCTGGACCTTGAAAGTTGCCTAATACGAGATCGAAAAGGGAGTCCTCCATATTCTTCGCCTGCAGCCGTCCCTTGAAGTATGGGGTGTCAAAGTCGACCCAAGCCTCTGGAAGCATGAGAACAGACCGATCGAGGAGGTAAACGGGGGAATTGAATCCCGTGAGATCGCCACCTTCGACCACGCTCCTTCTCACTATCACCGTGTTGCACCCGGTGTCTCGAAGTACTCTAACCGCTTTGTTACCAACCAAAACGGTGACTGCAGGAAGCTTCTCACTCACAGTTCCGTGCATATCAGTCAGACCGGCTCCAACAACGGGAACATTTGTCCCATTTTTTAACTCCAAAATATCCGTCCTCGATACATAACAATGCTTATACTTAAGCGGCGTCTTCTGGCTTCGTCGAAACCTTGTGCCAACACTTCCAGCTAGTATGACCTTTTCGGCCGAACTTAAAACATTTCGGAGCTTGGCGTTTGCCTTCCGCCCTGTAGACGCGGCAGTTTTCGGCTCGGTGGCCGGGGCGTGAACAGAGGAAACGTTTCTGCACTTCCTGATCCTTCGGCTTGGCAGCCGGTTTGCTCCCGTCTTTCCTTTCCTCAATTTGTTCAGAGCTTGCTGTAGCTGACAACTCCCTTTTTGCAGCTGGCCGTTTTGAAAAATCAAAATTGGCTGTGGTTTAGCTCTGGTTAGCCCTAGTTGAAGTGCGAACGCTTCGTTTCCTCGGCACGTCGTCTACGCAGCGTACTCAAACCGGTCTCTCCCGCAGTTGACGATTCACTCCGCGACGTGGCACGACTTCTTCTAGCCGCATCTTCGTTACGACGCTTCTCAAGTCGTGCGGCGCATTATTCTGGCGTCTTTTGAGCCCGTTGTCTCCCTCGCTTCGTTCTGTTGTTGTTACGTCTCTTTCGCGCTCTCCATAACGACTACAATACACTGAGGCGAAGCGCATATATATCAACACCCCACAAGGCGACACCTCCTGTCCCTCTACCCCAGCGGAGCACACCTGGTGGAGCGAGTGGCGACGGCAGCGGCGTCGACGGCGGCGCCATTGTTGGAGCGCGGCTGCGGCGTTGCTAGCCAACGGCGGCTCAAGGTCATTCGTCGGCCACGGCATACGGCTGAAGTGAGCGACGAGCCGAAATGGCTCCCTGGATGGCGTAGTAAAGCTTTCGCTTTAAAATTCGGCCATGCGTGAGCGGCCACGTACTGCTCGGCTCTATCCACCATTTCTTCTAGCGTAGGGTCCTTTTTCTCATTAAGAAACAGTTCCAGCTCTGCCTCGCAGTTTGAAAGGAACTGGTCCTTAATAATCAGCTCAAGTTATATTCCTTCTTGATGCTGGAAAGCTTTACACACCGCTCAAGGATCTTCCTGAGTCGAGTCGCAAACTGGGAACACGTTTCCCCATTCATTGGCGACGTCCCCTTGAATTTCTCTCGGAATCATTCCTCCGTCAGCCGAAATCGCAGCATTAGAGCTTGCTTTAACTTGTCGTAGCTCGTACAATCTCGCGCGGACATTCGACTAGAAACGCTCAGCGCCTCGCCGCTCAAACACAGGCTAAATAAGTTGACCATTGGTCCCGAGGCCAACATTGGCTTTGCTCCACGCGCTCAAAACGCCTCAAATAGACATCAAGGTCATCGCACTGTTCATTGAAAACAGGTATAACATTGTGCGGGTTCACTTTGTTTCCTTGCATCGCTCCCCTCTCTTCCGACTCGGACCTGGAGTCCGTTTCGGAGGTACCTGCGGGTTCCTGCCTCAACAACAACATCTCGTTTCCCCCTTCAAGCAAAGTCATTCTTCTTTTGGATTCTTCTTTGCCTCTCTAACTCCTCATCTCTGATACAAATTTCGCGTTCGGATTCTTCGTTGCACCAAGTATGTTCTGCATTTCTCTCTTCTCGTCGCTTAGCCCGCTCCTGTTCAATACACGAGAATAGTTCTTTATCTTTGGAGCCGAAACTTTTTTCCCTGCTCTACCAGTTTCTCAAACTCGGCCTCTGCTAACGAGCTCAGGGAATAGTGGAAATCTCACCACTAGCACGAACCTCTCTTGACCCTCTCGTTCAGTCCCTCGGAGCCTCAGTCCCGACGACACGCGGCTTACCTGTCCTGTTGCGGACGCCAATTGTCACAACTACCTCTCCTCGACCGCCTGCCTGGAGCAAGCCGTCGAGGCACAGGGCCTGCTTGACGCTTCCCTGTAGCCAAAAAGCGAGCGTTGGGCAACATTTATTGATTAAGGTCGGTCAGCCCGTGTGTGTTTCAGGTGTGTCGGTGCGTCGGTCATCTAGAAGGAACTCAATGGGTTGAGGGTCTAACACAGTCTTTACTTGGCGCAGGGAACAACGAACAGGGGAAGTAGCAGAAACCGCAATACAAATCTCGAAACGCGGCAAGCAGGTCAATACAAAAGTTAACTCCTCCATCATAAGGGCAAGAACAATAGAGGCGTGCAAGGCACTAGATGTAGGAACACCACAACGTTACATAGACAAGAAAACCAAAAAGTCCGGCGGACAGTTACATACGGGGGCCAAGGTGAAGGCTCCGGTTCGGGTGGCTGTCGATGCGGCGATGGCTCGAAGGCAGCGGGCCTTGTGCGATGGAACGCGTGCATCGGCGTGGCGATTCGGCCCTCAACGCCTCGGACACACCACCCAACCTCCTTTGTTGCCTGTCTTCTCCCGACTGCCTCAGCTCCCCGCAACCCGTACGGGGCCGGCGGCCAGTACATATTTTCCCTCCCATCATCGGGACCTTTCTCGTTGTTTCTCCATGCGGTGACGACGAGGCAGAGGGGACGCAATGTCCGGCAAAGCTCCCCAGAGCGCGCCGGAGAGCCGCCCCTTACGGGATGGCAGGAGGGAGCGCTAACTACTTATGTCGTCCGTGACAGCCGTTGCCGAGCCGGTCAGGCCTGCACGCTCGAGTTTCGACAACCAGCGCATCCGCACCACCGTCCTTGAAATCGCCACGCTTCCTTAGAACTCCACTGTGGGTTCGGTTTGCCGATGGCCGAGCTCCGTGAGAGACCTCGACGGACCCCCGCCAACAGCCGTGCTGCGACCCCTTTACTGCTCTACGTGAGCCCCCTCCTCTGCTCTGTGCCAATGGGCCACCTCCCGCTGGTCTGTGAAAGCAGTATAACTGTAGCTATTCGATGCGGCAGGCTTAAATTTCAGCACATAACCGGCTTGATCGATTGATGCACAAAACATCCTCAAAATTTCTTCGCGTCCAGTAGGAGAGCTTGAGCCGTTCCTCCATAGTCAGCCGCAGCCCGTCAAACATGTGACCATGGAGCGCCCATCTGCGATCAAATTAGATTCCGTGGCTTTGTGGGCCAATTGCAAGGTCATTGGAGCTCATCCAGCCTCCAACAACTTCTCTGCACTCTGTCCCCTCGCTGCGAGGGTGGTATTTGATGCGGGTACATACTGGGGTGGTATTCCTCGGCACCGCCCGCGTAACATTAGAATAGGAGTAAGGTGTGTCACTCTCCTGCTTTGCAATGAGTCTCAGGCCGTTTCATTCTCGCGTCCATGCCTTTATAGTCATCCTTAACGCTTATCAGGTGTACAATAAATATTTTCGGCAAGGAAACACCTCACCGTTAGAAGCAGCTGTCTCAGAATGACACGCTTAGTTCTACCCACCGTTAAAACGGCGTAGTGACAAAAACTCCTCAGCCTTCATTCAGCGCATGTGTTGCGGCCATTACTGCGAACACTAAAGCTGATACGGCAATAATCACAGCAACCGATAAATAGGTCACTTAATTCCGGCAAAAACAAACTTAGTGCGTGGTAGGTGGGGAGATGTGCGTAACTTGAGGCACACTAATCGAATAAAAAAATGTCATACCGGCGCAGTGAAAATGAAATGCTGGTCAGTGGGCGTTGTTTAGTGCCGGCGCATGCGGCGCTGTTTCAATGCTTCCTTAAACTATACCATTTTTCAGTGCACACATATGCGAGTGGCAATGGCATCAGCGCCAATGGGCAGCGGACGAAACGCCAGGTTTATTGACCGCGGTATGCCCAGCTTTTGGTGAGCCCGCTGGCATAAGACTGTTTCTGCCATGCTCACGTACGGCTAAAACGAGCTAACGGCTACAAAGAATAAAATTCTAGCCCCATTTTTGTTCGCTATTACCACATTTCACTGCACACTGTAAGGTTGATGTCCCATAAATGCTCCAAATATTTTCTCTTCTGTAAAAAAAAAGACGAAGTGAGTGACAAATACGTAAAAGGCTCACACAATATAAGGCACGATTAGACACACTACTCGACGTAAACCATGTTAGAATTCAAAACAGAGTGCAAGGAAAGTCACCAGGCGGACAAAGTCTGGTTACCGAGCAGCTTTGCGGTGTCAAAGCGACACCTTTGGGGTCAGACATCAGCACACAAACTTTTAAGCCGTTAGCAGAAGAATAGTTGTATTTCGCTTCTGAAAACCGGATTTGCTGTTAGCTCAATTTCTGATTAATTCTCAAGCGAAATAATCCGATTGAGATTTGTTTTGTTTTTTTTTGCTTTTGCGTATCACTCCAACTAGCTTATTTCTGAAAAACTCGAATTGTTTTCTGTAGAAGCAGTTTTCTTTGTTTGGTGAGTGCTTCTTGTAACAGTATTCTTTGCTGCGGGAAAGTTTTAAATCATTGCGTGTAACCTAAAAGTGGATCGGATGCTGAAAACACCGCCGTTGCAGAGGAGCAGTTATTACTGATGTGTGAAATGCATTGTTCAAGCAGGAGTACATATTATCTACGTCACTGTGACGTAGGATTTTATCTCAAACTGCAGTGATGTTCTCGTGCAGCAAGTTGGTATCAAATCGTGTAGCCGCACAATGAGCATATTTTTGTGCAGTAGTCAAAAAGGACGCGAACAGAAACATAGTAGATTTATCGCTTATGTCCAGTGGCGTTACGAAGGCGGTGCAAGGGGTGCGGTCCGCACTGGGTGCAGAGCTCAAGGGGGTGCAGGTGCAGCATAAAATGGGCGGCGTGGGGACGTAGGGGGCGCACGCCGTGCTTTTCTTATCGTCAAATGTGCTCAATCTTACACTCTGAAACTCACAGCTTTCTCTGAATACTGTCTGGGAACGCACTTTAAGCTGAAATACCTCCCCTATGGAGAGGCCTCGAAGTGACACTTATCTGATTGCTGCCAAACATTCCGTCAGCAGTGTTTACAATCCTCGTTCAGTTGAATTTTTTCAACTTGCAATGTCACGCTAGATGTTGAAACTTTTTCTTGCCAGGGGTGTCATGAGAGGGTCGGGGGTTTCAATTTCCAACCTATCAAAAACTACCTGTCATTTACAATGGACTCGTCCTGGTTCTCAGGCCTTGCAGTATTGTCTATAGAAAGCAAACCGGCGAAAAACGTCTAAGTTGAAAAAACGACCAGCAGTTTGCAGCTGTCACGGTGAGAAAAAAAAGATTGCCTCCTTTTTGCTACGTACAAATTGTGAGTGAATTCGTGCACCAACTGCCACTAAGATGTCTACACGAATATGATAACAAAATTTTCGGAGAAATTTGAATTAATACTTACCAATATAATATCCCTTGACAAAAAGACATCAATTATATTTAATACTGTATGGTACAGAACAGGAACCTTCTTAGCGCCTCTTTGATAGCATTTTTGTCAGTATATCTTCGACCAAGCAGAAATTTTGGGGGCTTAAGAAAGAGAAAGTTTTGGTTTGATTTTATCGAGTTTAACGTCCCATAGTGACTCGGGCTATGAGGGACACTGTAATGTAGGGCTTCTGATAGTTTTAACCATTGGGGGCTGTTTAAACAGCACTGAAATCGACCAGTACATGCCCTCAAGAATTTAGCCTCCATCGAAAAGCAACCGCCGCGGTGACAGAGAAATTAATCACCGGCACCCAGGACAGAGCATCAAGTTTCATAAAGCCGCCTTCCCAGATCACTGCTGTTTGCTAGATTTGTATATTGGCATATTGTCGTGAACAGTTGCCGTATAGTATTTGCTGTGAACTCCACATGGCATTTTGCTTTGATTCAATTTAACTCTCTTCAATTTATCGCCATATTGGCACAAATGATGGCGGGGTCATAGAGCTGCCATTTGACAGCTTGACATTGCCAAGGGTCCTCGCGAATCAAAACGGTAGTCTGGCATGAGAAAAAATTTCTTCTATACTGCCTTCTTTAAAGAAGCATACGTTATTCCTTTCGTTGTCTTCAGTGGCTTGCATTTTATTAATAAAGCTCCTCCTTTATTCTAAATGGCGGTTACCGTAATCTTGCCAGCTGCATTATGCACCCGAAATTTTTATTATAGAGTTCTGAACATTAACCCTTCCACTGCAAAAAGTTCAAAATCCTTTGATAATTTTCTAGCACACATTTAACTAAAATTACCATGCCGCCATTTCCAGTGCTTAATTCGGATTGAAGTGGTAGTATGTACATGTCGAGAAGTGTTTCAGTCTATTGGGGCAAAGGACTTTCAAAAGAGCCTGAAGGTCTTTGCTTTGCACAAACATATACCGTTGCCTTGTCATACTTACAATTGAATTTAGCTGTCTTCTGGCATCTGCCTTAACTGAATTTAATTTTTTGTGTTCTTGCTTATTCCAATAGCAAACAATTCAGTTGTTTTCGTATGTTCGGCCGGAGCCTAGTGTCATTAGCCAATTCATTTGTCTTTGATCTCTCGTGCGTAAAGATTACACCTGCATTCACATGCTGAGAAGGTGTTTGCATCAGTAAATTATTCGTTTTTTCTAATGATTCCTGTATATATTGATTAAGTGCCTATTTATATATTGAAGTAGGCGTTGGCCGTTTGCCTTTTTAACTCATCCTTGGCCACCGCGATGGCTTAGTGAATGGTTATGGCACTCGGCTGACCACACGAAATACGTGAGTTTGATCTCGGCCGCGGGGGTGGCATTTGGATGCAGGCTAAATGCTAGAGACCGGTATTGGGCGCGAGGACATACTGTGGCGCCACCTCTCGGCGGCGCGCGCCTGACGCACTAAGTGGGATAACGCGCGTGGAACTGCTACTGTGTGACGCTTTCCCACGTATTTTAGTTGCGCGCTAATAGTTTATTTACTCAATTAATAAACACACTTTGTTCTGGGCCTGTTTAAGCTCAATTTGAGGCCTCAAGCTCACTCACACGGAAAAAGCAAAGCAGGTTACCGTGTGAGCGAGCTGTTTAAGTGGCAAAGACCGCGCATAGACCAGCGTTGTTGATGATGCTATGGAGATAACAGAAGGTGCCACACCACCAGTCAGAGGTAAGTGGTCACTGAATCTCCGTAATATGATTTCTCCGTGACGGGCGCGGAGCGCTTTCGGGCAGTGCCGGCGGAAGCGGCGCCGTTCGACTGCACCCTTGAACTTAGTCGGAGCAGTCAGGTTGGAATGTGGAGATGACGCCAAGAAATATTTAAATATAACTGTGCTGTATTTCAAGCCGCGAATTCTTGCATATTGGCCGCGATCATATTGCCATTCGCGCTTTGGGTGGATGTGTGTTTACCCCACGCAGAGTAGTTTTGTGGACCCTTTCCTCATGAGGCCACAATTTGTAATGTTCTGTCTCCGTGTTTACGGCCTTCTCGGCTAATTAAAATCATCGCTTCATTTAAGGCTGCGTGCATGTTATTTTTTGTCTGTTACGCTGCAGACTCCTTTATTTCATTTCAGTGAAACTCCCGTTGTAGAGCATCAATGGCTTCAGTGAGAAGAAATTTGAGACCACCCAGCTTTTGATAGAAGAGAAGGCCGTCTAGTAGGTGAATCACATGGTGGTGTACAGCATGAAGCTTTGCAAAGACGATGAGGTCACATTTGTTGGCCTTATCCTTCAGACCTCCGATGCCAGCAAAGAACCTCACGAACTGGAGATAGAAATAAGAGGAAGGACAGTGACTGCTGCTTCTTGCACTTGCAAAGCAGAGTATGAATACTAGCATTGGTTTCATGGGTGGAATATAACGTTAGTAGTTTATAATTTGCTCTGCAGACAGGTTTCTGTCAATTAAATTCTTCATATTACTAACATTATGAAATTTGTAACATGTAATCTGCATCTACTGCTGAAACAAGTGAAAACGTTGTAATGTAATGTCTGTTTGGTAAAGCTTACAAATTTATGCTGATATGCGTGCTTTGTTTTAGGAAACAAAAGTTTGTAATGCCTTTATTTTTTGTAGCCACCACTAGTGCAAGCACAAGGTCGCTCTGCTGCTTCACATTCATGACGCAGAGACCTTCGACCTCATGTCATCTACTGACTTGCCTCAGCCTTGGGGAAAAGATCAGAAAGCTGGCGTGAAAGGAAAATATGCACCAAGAAAGATAGTGGACCTGCCTTGTACCAAAAAGGCAAGTCATGATAGACGTTGCATCACATTTGAAATAAGAGGAGGATAGAGTATTACAGAATATTATTTTGTTAGCATATGATTATGATTGGGAGTTATGACTGCACTTCGAACTGTAGCAATGCTAGGTGTTGTTTTTGTGGTGCAAGTTTGATTTTCGTGTAACCATACATGAAATTTGCAGCGGCAAAATAAAGTGCATAGTCGGTCATCATTATATTGCACATAAACTAGGAGATACCAAGGCAGAGTACTGCCATGTTTATGCACCCTTCATAAGAAAGGGGAGCAGTTTACTGCTGTTTCATTTGATTATCAATACAGTAGCACAGGTGATTGTACTCGTGCACTTATATGGGCCAACCTCTCTACAATGCATGCTGCTGGTTTTATCAAAGTTCAATACTTTTACAACAGTGACTCTTTTCGTGGTTCCAAGTGCTTGCTTTGTTCATAATACGAGTGTCAGAAAAGAGCTGTGAATGATCATTGAAGTCAATGCTCTTTGTGGTTCTTGAGTGCACTTCGCACAGAGTCCATGGAGACTAACAAACCGTGGCTATTATCAAAGTTGCTCGTCCACCATAGCTGGAATACTTGATTTACGACGATTAAAACAATACCATTGATGCTTTTTAATTATTTCTAAGAGGATTCATGTGTTAAGCAAGAAGAAAAAGCATCAAAATAAAAAATTACTTGGAAATGTTGCTTGACATGCAAAAATATTATTATGTAATTTAAACTGAAACTTCCTTTCTCATTTCGAGCGTGACTGTTTAGTAAGCCTGATGGCACTACAGCCCCTTCCAATGGATCTTGAGAATCTCTGGAGTACTGATCATGTTAAGCACCAGAAAGTTTGTTGAGAGCAGCCATGCAACAGCCTCATAGCTGCAGTAAGTTCAGTTTTTATCATCATAATATTCAAAAATAGGTCACGTGAAATGAAAAATGCTATTAGTCTACTCAGGAAAATACGCTGAAGAAACCTTTCGCGTTTCAGGCTAAAAGAGAAAATGTCAAGGTTCCTGATGGCAACATCCTGAAGAGGGTGCTACAGGAATTGCCATACACTGTGTTGCACTCCGCCACAGTGAAGGCAGTAAGTGGATATATTGTTATAGTTTAGTTTTGTGCAATCTGATTCGTGGCTTAGCACCTTGTTACAGCATGCCAATTGAAACGTACCAATGGCAACAATTAGCAAGCTTATTTACTGTGTGTAAACGTTTTCATATAGTGCATTTGCACTGTTTGTGCCTGTTATTCGGACTTACTGTTTTGTTACCTATAAATTAATGTTTTAAGAAAAAAGTGGATGCTTCAGTATACATGCCTTTTAGTGAGAGCAACATAAATACAAAATTTTTAGAGAAATTTGTTTTTGTTCAAAAGTACACGAACAAATTTCTGTTTCCTTAATTTCAGGAAGTCGCTGGGACCAGCTAACATACCCATTGTCAAGTAAAGGTTCAGGCAATACGACTGTGGAGGCATCATGCAGCAATACAGCGCAACTACTACCCATACAGCCAATCTCGCGCACTGTTCAGCTGCATGAGCTGCAAGAAGATAGTGCAACAAGCACATAATACGAGCAAACCTTGGCGTGAGAAACCCACCAGCACTTGTTGAAGCTGCTGACAAGGTCATTGCAGCAGGAGTGCTATCAGCAGAAGAAACTCACAACCGACTCCAGCAAACATACACAAATACAGAAATTGACATGATAATAATTTAACAAAGCCTCAAGCAAATTCTCCAGAATTGTTGATATGCAGAAAAGGAATGGTAATAGCATCAATTGCATACTCTGTTTAATCACGACTGCACACACTCAGAACAAGGATGGGCCCTCATAATGCGCGACCTCTGCTGAAAGTTGTGCTGAGAGAAAACTCAGTGCAGACACCTGCAATGTTAAGAGGCATTTTTCTAAACGAAAGAGCAAAGATGGCTTATTTAACTACAAGTCTGCATCAAAATGTGAAAGTTGAACAGTGCGGACTTTTAATTTCATACCAGCATCCATGCATTGGCGCCAGTCCAGATGGGCTAGTCACATGCAACTCCTGCACTCCAAGAGTTCTTGAAGTGAAGTGCCCGATCAGTTTAGACAAATTAAAGCCAAAAGAAATAACAAGTGAAGACATAAGCTTGTGTCTGAAGAAGACCAGCAGGTATTACTGTAAAGTGCAGGTCCAGATGGGTTTATCAAGGGTGTATAGTGCAGATGTTTTTGTGCTTCAAAACAGGGAAAACTACTTGTTTCCTGTAAAGTTCGATGATTCTTTCTTCAATGATGTTGTGGAGAGGGCTGTCTGCTTGTTCAAGTCATATGTGTTGCCTTCCCTTGTAACTCAATGAAAACTGGTATCCACTATTAATTCATTTTTACAATGCCAATGGTTGGCAATAAAGAGTGTGTTTACCTTGAGAATTTCAAACTTTGCTGTTACTGACACTACGAAAACGCAACTTGCGTACCTAATGCCATGCTGTTTGCGGTGTAGTTATTGATATACAGGAATTCTCTGCGATTCAAAAAGGGGAACACATTTGGAGGGATCACACAAGGAAGAAAAACTCGTGTACGAAATGAAAACACTAAAAGATTACAGAAAAAAACATTTTGCTCAAGAGAAACAAGACACCTCAAGCACATATGTAACGGAAGTAACAAAAGTAAGGCATATGATGATGAAAACTTGTGATAAGAACATAAACAAAGAAGCAAACGCAATGTGCAACTGACTGAAAAGAATATAGAAAAATGCTTGCAACTTGGTTCAAGCAAAAAAATAAAGAAGCCGTAGGAATCAATCTAAGAAACTGGACTGACACATATTTTCCATGCACTTTGGTAGTCTTCTACTATACCAAAAACTTCTCACTGCTGAAGATGGGCTTAGAGAGATTCAAAATTCCCACAATGACTTATACAACGTCATCAATGTAACCAAAAAGCTCGGGGCCCATTTTCCCTGTCAATACCTTAACAATTTCATCCGCTAGATTGCACACTCGACATGAACACGAGCGGTTGCGATAGTTTGATTTTTTTCACCTTCATTTTTTGTAACTTGCTTTGTCTTACGTAGGAATGGTGGACCCACCATTGTGATTTCATATTGAAGGCAGAGATTCTCTATCAAGAACCCTTTATCCACCATGACACTATCATCAAAGATAGAAACTCTTCTATTATCTTGCTTTCCTTCGTTATATGGGAGTCAGATGCCAGGCCATCATAAGCTTTGCTTGCATAACTTATGTGACCTTCCGGTGTCTTACAGACTAAAACCTTAGATGTGTACACATTGTTGTACCAGCTGTATGTCAAAAGCTGGGACTCCATATCCTTGGGCCTCTGCGTCGGAATCTTCGTGCAGTCTAGCACAGCTCTACACTCGAGTACGCCTTGAAGTACACCGTCTAGTGATCAACAATAGCTTCCTTGCTCGGTCAGAAGACTGCATTTTTCATTATGTCAGCCAAGATTATTACACTGGCCTTGAATATTTCTGATGCTATGGTGCGATGAATGTCAAAAAGCACGCCAAGAAATGCGAATGGCATGTTGTGATGAAACTTGATGAGCGTTAATAACACTACGTTTTCGTTTGATAAGCAAAACCGTTTTGCTTACATGAGCATCCTGCTGTCAGTATAAACATCGCATATGTTATATAACAGCTGGAAGCAGGGAATCCCAGTTAAGACATTCAGATCTTTTTCTCCTCGAATGTTTGCCGCGCTCAGTGGTTGTTTTCGTGCAGCACCGAGTGTGTTGACCTGCACGCCAATCTCCTTCCTTATGGCCTGAAGCTCAGCCGCGATATCTGAAGCAGATAATGAAGTTCATTTTCGCAGCCAACAAATGCAATAAATATATAAGCAATGCTACTGATAATGATGCCTCGATTGGCACCTGGACTGTGATTGATATCTGCGTCGTCCCCTGAGTCAGGTGGACTGTCTTCGACATCTGAGTAAGATGCACTTGCTTCAATCTGTCGCTCACATACAGGCAACGGTAACGGCTTCTCTTTAGGGAAAATGTCGCTCAACGCCCTGTCCTCTGGAAATAAAATGTCTGCTTCAGATATGCCTTTCCCCCAAAATGGTACTGCAAACATAGCTGCATGAGAGTAAACAAGTAAAACCGTTGGCCACAGCCTTTGATATGCAAGTAGGTATAAATTCTCCACCCTTGCTGCATGCACTGCAATATCAGCCTTAATTCCTCTCGAATGATATTCTTGACTAACAAATAAAGAAGCTCGCAGTTGATACATAGGCGATAATGTAACACCGATAAAGATACGATTGCCAACATCCTGAAGATCACCTGGTCTTTGTATTTACTAACATTGGTTGTTAAAACTGTGCCTTTGTTTGCTTAGCTCATTTGCGGAAAGAAAATTTTAGCTAATGAGGTACAATGATTTTAAGAATGGATGCAGTGGAGATTTAGCCAAGCCGTTTTAAAATGCGTTCGTAGATGCTTGTCACGCGCGTGCCAGGAGCTCAAAATGCAAAGCAATGATATGAGCATCATTACCAGACACTGAATCTAACACTTGTAAGAAAAGGTAACATCATCAAGCATAAAAACGCCAAAATAGAAAATTAGCTTAATTATGGAAGTCACATGCCACAGGCAAGCATTAGTGCACTTTTGTGAGTCTCGCGACACCAGGAATGCATCCATATATCAATTACACGCCAACGTTACCTAAAGCGTCACTGCACAAAACAGGCGCAGCGAGCAAAACCATTATTATTTTAGACACAATGCAATACTTACTTCCAAACATGTAAACTTAATTGCTACGCATGGCGTGCTTTGCGCGAAATTAAAGCTGCGTTATCGTGCGCCGACGCTACCACGCACTTTCAGCTAACCTCCGCCCTGTGACCTGCTTCTGTGACGCCGAGCAGACGGCTGACGATCCAAAGGTCGAACAGGCACGTTCTGGGACGGTACTACATCGAGTAGAATCCAGCGCCTATTCCATCCTGTCAGCAATCAACCTTCATTAGCTTCACAAGAGAAACATGCGCGGACGTAAATACACGCGGCAGCTTCGGCCGCTACTCACCGAACATTTTAGCGCCAACTCCATAGACGAAATCTTTTTCGCTGAAATGTTTGCTGCACACGCGAGAATTTACACTCGCATCTTTTCCCATTCGCAGTTTGATTAACCAGGCTTCTCGTAGCTTTCGGTCTTTCGGATAGAAGTAGAAGCTTACGCCTGGTTCCGCCGCGTATGTCCGGCATTGAGGCACAGAGCAGTAAGCTACCACGGCGAAAGCTTAAATAAACTGTAGCAGCACCAACGACGACACACGATCAAAGTGCAAAATGCTGGCACTCACTACAACGAGAAATGCAGATGATAGAGCGACTTTTACCATTTAGAACGCATAAATTCAACCGATAATCCGCTTTTGCAACAGCAAGAGGAGACCCGCGATCCCACTTGCGGCGCAAGGTCGACGCTAGCGCCATTCGCTCCAGTAGTGGAGCTCGCTCCCATTATTGCTTTCAACGGCGAACCGCGTGACGGACCAGGACGCCTCGGAGAGAGCAGCAGAGGGGGGAAGCGCGGCCGAGGCAGTGCGCGCGGTTCGGACTGGGTGTTCGGTTTCCCTGAGCTTCTGCTCGCGTTTTTGTGTGTTTGAGTCTCTGTGCTGTAACTAAGCTGAAATGCGCAACCTCTTCGTGGAATTCGCGCGGTGCTCACGAGACAACAACAACATGAGCACCGGCGTGCTATTGGCTCCTACATTTTGAACGAGATTCTCTTAATTAGCCCTGAGAAACGCATTTCCTATTGGTTACAAAAAGGGTCCCCAGAATGCTGGGCGAAGGGATTTAAGGCGCAGTTTCTGGCGCATAGGGGATGGGAGGGCAGCTCGCTGGTGAGCGTTCGTGCATAGTGTCCCGAAGAAGTTGTACAGTCTGTTCCGCAACGTGTCGCCGAATCACCGAACCATCAGACGCCTTCAAGGGCAACACCATCCATCGGTCGATCACTAACATCGATCGATCATCACGCTCGCATGAAAAATAACTTAGTCGAAATTAGCCCGCAGGCGTCCCTCATAGCCTGAGTCGATATGGGACGTTAAACTCAATGAAAGCAGAAAAAAACTCGTCTTTCATATTACTACCGCCTATTGTTGTAAGCTTTTGAAATGCTCATAGAATATTTTCATCAATTTTCGCACTTTCAATAGCCATTTCATCTATCTCTACAAAAAATTGTGGTGGTTACCTCTTAATTAGTGTGCCCTTTTTCACGAAGAAAATTTTCTAGGTTTTTTTTTCCCGCCATGCTAATATGAAGATGAAAATATATTCACCGAGTGAGTTTTTCATGCAAATATTTAATGATTTATCCGTCGTGCGGTATTGAGCGAACTCATCACAGCAGCGGAGAACGGTGATAGCGTCGTGCACTGGTCGAGAAGAGCGAGAGGTGTGCTCGAGAAGACCGGAGGCGCACAATGACCTCAAGCTAAACAATTAAAAATGCAGGCGTTACTGACGTGCAGCCTAGCACGCGTGTTAGAAGTGTCAGCAACGCGTGTTGGGTGCATTGTGACCTTAGAGTTGAGGTTATTTCAAGCTACAGGGTGGATAAGCCTTAGGTATTATTTCAGCAATTGCTCCACCGTAGCGACGCTTAACTGTTAAATAAGGTCTCCCAATCAGGCACAAATATCAGGCCTGGCTGACCTGCATAGATGCACACTCAAGCACCCATACTAATTAATAGTCAGCTCCTGCTCCTCTATTTTATTAGTAGTTCAAAAATGACGTGCCGTGTTAATGATATATCTAATTGCCAAATGAAGAAATAATTTCATCCATTTCCTTTTATTATGCATAAGAACACGCCACCTCCTCTATATTAACCAAGGCTAAAAGCAGAGACCACGCGTTTAGTCGCGGGTGTTTCGTCGCGTTAAAGCTACACATCATCTTCTGCACTTGGTACTTTATCACCGCATTGCCGGGGAATTTTGTGCAGCAGTTGCTGAAGCCAAAAGCACAATTTTTAATAACACCATCTTATAATTTCTGGCTTCAAACCTACGAAGTTTTGGTCTCTTGTCACAAGTACTAAAAAGAATGTTCAACAGTAATATGGTCTAATGTGCCAGTTCCGCCTCACAAGTGCTGCGAAATCTTGAATAACACATTTTCACCATTTTTTTCAGTAATCATTAGCTAGAGCTGCACCAATCTTATCATTGACAGGTTTTCCGCCTATGGATCCTATCATTTTTGACTGGGTTGGCGTTGGCAAACTTATCAGGAGTCTAAAATTTTCTTCTTCGTCCTGTGGTTCTGAATTAATTAACTAAAAAATTCTAAAATGTACTGAATTATTTTCAAGCGTTATTTTGTAAGATTTTTACGAGTAGTTACATCTCGCGACCTTGCCTGAAGATTCGAAGGTGCGAAAGGTGGTTACGGTTCATAAATCAGGTGACACACATTCCTCCCTTAATTAACCGACCAATTTTATTAACTTGTATTCCAATTAAAATTCTAAAACGCATAACTCGTTCACATCTTATTAATTTTCTAGACACCTATTCTTTTTTGAACAACGCATAGCATGGTTTTAGAAAATTGCTTTTCTGCGGAACGCAGCTCCTTTCTTTTACTAACGACTTATTCATTAATTACTTCTAAATTAATGACTACTGAACCATGAGTACTGGATTCTTTAGCACTTTCATCACATTTGACCACATCCTAAAGTTAATCTGCATGTACTGCTTAGTTTTATCATTTTGCCGTGTTAGTTTTTGGCCTTTTAACTCGTTATATTTTTATACCTTTTATCGTTTTTAGCTTCATGACCATGTGTTTATCTTTGCTTGTTTATGGCGTGTTCCTTGTTGGCCTTTCATTTTCAATTTTTTATTGCTTTTTTTCTTTCCTTGATATATTAGTAAAGAACTTTGTTGGTTTTTGCTTGAGTGTTGCCACTGCCCCTTCGTTTAATTCTTGCATCATTGTCTGATCAAGACATTGTTTTGCTCTGGTTGTGCGTAATTGCCTCTGACAGGTTACGGTATAAATACGTTGCAATAATTCTTCCGAAATAAAGTTTAAAGCTCAGCGCTTCTGCCTGTGTCGGTCTCCTTGCTTCTTGCCCGTTGTTTTTTTTTTTTGGCGCTGGTTCCTCTGAGAGGAGCGTTTAGAAGGGTGAAAAGGAGTAATAATACGGCGTAGACTCACAGATTGGACTACGCTATGACAGGGGTCACTTAAGTAGGAGATCAAAGACGGGACAATGGTGTAACGTTCACAGTTGGAGGCGTCGAAGCCGGGGGCAAACGTTTATTAGCAAAAGCGTACAAGAACCGGGCACATATATAGTCAAGTGGGAAAGGGCGTCGAATATCGCATGACCACACATGAAAACACACTAGATGATCTTACCGGCACGTGGCACCAACGCGGTACACAGAATGGCCGCATCCGCATGTTATCACGTTGTCACATTCCTTCCTCCTCAGTTAATGCCGTAACGCTGCACAGGTCGTCGCTCACGCGTAGACCGTCTAAGCACCAGTGGTGCCTCAGCGTTGGGTAGTTCGGGTTCTGCGCTTGAAGTCGGTGGGAGACTGAAGAAATCACCTGTTGCGCTAGCTGGAGTTGCCAGTTCTGACACCCAAGCCTTTCGCAGATGGTCGCTCTATCATCTGCATTTCTCGTTGTAGTGAGTGCCAGCATTTTGCACTTTGATCGTGTGTCGTCGTTGGTGCTGCTACAGTTTATTTAAGCTTTCGCCGTGGTAGCTTACTGCTCTGTGCCTCAATGCCGGACATACGCGGCGGAACCAGGCGTAAGCTTCTACTTCTATCCGAAAGACCGAAAGCTACGAGAAGCCTGGTTAATCAAACTGCGAATGGGAAAAGATGCGAGTGTACAGTACTCACGGATTGAAATAGGACATTCGGAGCGCTAGCCTTGCAGTGCCACGCAGGCATGTGGTAAACCACAGGCCGGCTGATTGGCTACTGGAAGGAACAATTCTGCTTTGTAGATGTTCTCCCTCTCACGCCATACCACAATGCACCACCTTGGTTCCATGAGCGTCTACGGGCGGCGCTCCATGAAGCGACGGCCACGCGCTCCGAATGTCCTATTTCAATCCGTGAGTACTGTACATTCTCGCGTGTGCAGCAAACATTTCAGCGAAAAAGATTTCGTCTATGGAGTTGGCGCTAAAATGTTCGGTGAGTAGCGGCCGAAGCTGCCGCGTGTATTTACGTCCGCGCATGTTTCTCTTGTGAAGCTAATGAAGGTTGATTGCTGACAGGATGGAATAGGCGCTGGATTCTACTCGATGTAGTACCGTCCCAGAACGTGCCTGTTCGACCTTTGGATCGTCAGCCGTCTGCTCGGCGTCACAGAAGCAGGGCACAGGGCGGAGGTTAGCTGAAAGTGCGTGGTAGCGTCGGGCACGATAACGCAGCTTTAATTTCGCGCAAAGCACGCCATGCGTAGCAATTAATTTTACATGTTTGGAAGTAAGTATTGCATTGTGTCTAAAATATTAATGTTTTTGCTCGCTCCGCCTGTTTGTGCAGTGACGCTTTAGGTAACGTTGGCGTGTAATTGATAAATGGATGCATTCCTGGTGTCGCGAGACTCACAAAAGTGCACTAATGCTTGCCTGTGGCATGTGACTTCCATAATTAAGCTAATTTTCTATTTTGGCGTTTTTATGCTTGATGATGTTACCTTTTCTTACAAGTGTTAGATTCAGTGTCTGGTAATGATGCTCGTATCATTGCTTTGCATTTTCAGCTCCTGGCACACGCGTGACAATCATCTACGAACGCATTTTAAAACGGCTTGGCTAAATCTCCACTGCATCCATTCTTAAAATCATTGTACCTCATAAGCTAAAATTTTCTTTCCGCAAATGAGCTAAGCAAACAAAGGCACAGTTTTAACAACCAATGTTAGTAAATACAAAGACCAGGTGATCTTCAGGATGTTGGCAATCGTATCATTATCGGTGTTACATTATCGCCTATGTATCAACTGCGAGCTTCTTTATTTGTTAGTCAAGAATATCATTCGAGAGGAATTAAGGCTGATATTGCAGTGCATGCAGCAAGGGTGGAGAATTTATACCTACTTGCATATCAAAGGCTGTGGCCAACGGTTTTACTTGTTTACTCTCATGCAGCTATGTTTGCAGTACCATTTTGGGGGAAAGGCATATCTGAAGCAGACATTTTATTTCCAGAGGACAGGGCGTTGAGCGACATTTTCCCTAAAGAGAAGCCGTTACCGTTGCCTGTATGTGAGCGACAGATTGAAGCAAGTGCATCTTACTCAGATGTCGAAGACAGTCCACCTGACTCAGGGGACGACGCAGATATCAATCACAGTCCAGGTGCCAATCGAGGCATCATTATCAGCAGCATTGCTTATATATTTATTGCATTTGTTGGCTCCGAAAATGAACTTCATTATCTGCTTCAGATATCGCGGCTGAGCTTCAGGCCATAAGGAAGGAGATTGGCGTGCAGGTCAACACACTCGGTGCTGCACGAAAACAACCACTGAGCGCGGCAAACATTCGAGGAGAAAAAGATCTGAATGTCTTAACTGGGATTCCCTGCTTCCAGCTGTTATATAACATATGCGATGTTTATACTGACAGCAGGATGCTCATGTAAGCAAAACGGTTTTGCTTATCAAACGAAAACGTAGTGTTATTAACGCTCATCAAGTTTCATCACAACATGCCATTCGCATTTCTTGGCGTGCTTTTTGACATTCATCGCACCATAGCATCAGAAATATTCAACGCCAGTGTAATAATCTTGGCTGACATAATGAAAAATGCAGTCTTCTGACCGAGCAAGGAAGCTATTGTTGATCACTAGACGGTGTACTTCAAGGAGTACTCGAGTGTAGAGCTGTGCTAGACTGCACGAAGATTCGGACGCAGAGGCCCAAGGATATGGAGTCCCAGCTTTTGACATACAGCTGGTACAACAGTGTGTACACATCTAAGGTTTTAGTCTGTAAGACACCGGAAGGTCACATAAGTTATGCAAGCAAAACTTATGGTGGTCTGGCATCTGACTCCCATATAACGAAGGAAAGCAAGATAATAGAAGAGTTTCTATCTTTGATGATAGTGTCATGGTGGATAAAGGGTTCTTGATAGAGAATCTCTGCCTTCAATATGAAATCACAATGGTGTGTCCACCATTCCTACGTAAGACAAAGCAAGTTACAAAAAATGAAGGTGAAAAAAATCAAACTATCGCAACCGCTCGTGTTCATGTCGAGTGTGCAATCCAGCGGATGAAATGGTTAAGGTATTGGCGGGGAAAATGGGCACCGAGCTTTTTGGTTACATTGATGACGTTGTACAAGTCATTGTGGGAATTTTGAATCTCTCTAAGCCCATCTTCAGCAGCGACAAGTTTTTGGTATAGTAGAAGACTACCAAAGTGCATGGAAAATATGTGTCAGTCCAGTTTCTTAGATTGCTTCCTACGGCTTCTTTATTTGTTTGCTTGAACCAAGTTGCAAGCATTTTTCTATATTCTTTTAAGTCAGTTGTACATTGCGTTTGCTTCTTTGTTTATGTTCTTATCACAAGTTTTCATCATCATATGCCTTACTTTTGTTACTTCCGTTACATATGTGCTTGAGGTGTCTTGTTTCTCTTGAGCAAAATGTTTTTTTTTCTGTAATCTTTTAGTGTTTTCATTTCGTACACGCTTTTTTCTTCCTTCTGTGATCCCTCAAATGTGTTCCCCTTTTTGAATTGCAGAGAATTCCTGTATATCAATAACTACACAGCAAACAGCATGGCATTAGGTACGCAAGTTGCGTTTTCATAGTGTCAGTAACAGCAAAATTTGAAATTCTCAAGGTAAACACACTCTTTATTGCCAACCATTGGCATTGTAAAAATGAATTAATAGTAGACACCAGTTTTCATTGAGTTGCAAGGGAAGGCAACACATATGACTTGAACAAGCAGACAGCCCTCTCCACAACATCATTGAAGAAAGAAGCATCGAACTTTACAGGAAACAAGTAGTTTTCCCTGTTTTGAAGCACAAAAACATCTGCACTAGACACCCTTGATAAACCCATCTGGACCTGCACTTTACAGTAATACCTGCTGGTCTTCTTCAGACACAAGCTTATGTCTTCACTTGTTATTTCTTTTGGCTTCAATTTGTCTAAACTGATCGGGCACTTCACTTCAAGAACTCTTGGAGTGCAGGAGTTGCATGTGACTAGCCCATCTGGACTGGCGCCAATGCATGGATGCTGGTATGAAATTAAAAGTCCGCACTGTTCAACTTTCACATTTTGATGCAGACTTGTAGCTAAATAAGCCATCTTTGCTGTTTCTTTTAGAAAAATGCCTCTTAACATTGCAGGTGTCTGCACTGAGTTTTCTCTCAGCACAACTTTCAGCAGAGGTCGCGCATCATGTGGGCCCATCCTTGTTCTGAGTGTGTGCAGTCGTGATTAAACAGAGTATGCAATTGATGCTATTACCATTCCTTTTCTGTATACCAACAAGTCTGGAGAATTTGCTTGGGACTTTGTTAAATTATTACCATGTCAATTTCTGTATTTGTGTATGTTTGCTGGAGTCGGTTGTGAATTTCTTCTGCTGATAGCACTCCTGCTGCAATGACCTTGTCAGCAGCTTCAACAAGTGCTGGTGGATTTCTCACGCCAAGGTTTGCTCGTATTATGTGCTTGTTGCACTATCTTCATGCAGCTCATGCAGCTAAACAGTGCGCGAGATTGGCTGTATGGGTAGTAGTTGCGCTGTATTGCTGCATGATGCCTCCACAGTCGTATTGCCTGAACCTTTACTTGACAATGGGTATGTTAGCTGGTCCCAGCGACTTCCTGATATTAAGGAAACAGAAATTTGTTCGTGTACTTTAAACAAAAACAAATTTCTCTAAAATTTTTGTATTTATGTTGCTCTCACTAAAAGACATGTATACTGAAGCATCCACTTTTTTCTTAAAACATTAATTTATAGGTAACAAAACAGTAAGTCCGAATAACAGGCACAAACAGTGCAAATGCACTATATGAAAACGTTTACACAAAGTAAATAAGCTTGCTAATTGTTGCCATTGGTACGTTTCAATTGGCATGCTGTAACAAGGTGCTAAGCCACGAATCAGATTGCACAAAACTAAACTATAACAATATATCCACTTACTGCCTTCACTGTAGCGGAGTGCAACACAGTGTATGGCAATTCCTGAAGCACCCTCTTCAGGATGTTGCCATCAGGAACCTTGACATTTTCTCTTTTAGCCTGAAACGCGAAAGGTTTCTTCAGCGTATTTTCCTGAGTAGACTAATAGCATTTTTCATTTCACGTGACCTATTTTTGAATATTATGATGATAAAAACTGAACTTACTGCAGCTATGAGGCTGTTGCATGGCTGCTCTCAACAAACTTTCTGGTGCTTAACATGATCAGTACTCCAGAGATTCTCAAGATCCATTGGAAGGGGCTGTAGTGCCATCAGGCTTACTAAACAGTCACGCTCGAAATGAGAAAGGAAGTTTCAGTTAAAATTACATATTAATATTTTTGCATGTCAAGCAACATTTCCAAGTAATTTTTTATTTTGATGCTTTTTCTTCTTGCTTAACACATGAGTCCTCTTAGAAATAATTAAAAAGCATCAATGGTATTGTTTTAATTGTCGTAAATCAAGTATTCCAGCTATGGTGGACGAACAACTTTGATAACAGCCACGGTTTGTTAGTCTCAATGGACTCTGTGCGAAGTGCACTCAAGAACCACAAAGAGCATTGACTTCAATGATCATTCACAGCCCTTTTCTGACACTCGTATTATGAACAAAGCAAGCACTTGGAACCACGAAAAGAGTCACTGTTGTAAATGTATTGAACTTTGATAAAACCAGCAGCATGCATTGTAGAGAGGTTGGCCCATATAAGTGCACGAGTACAATCACCTGTGCTACTGTATTGATAATCAAATGAAACAGCAGTAAACTGCTCCCCTTTCTTATGAAGGGTGCATAAACCTGGCAGTACTCTGCCTTGGTATCTCCTAGTTTATGTGCAATATAATGATGACCGACTATGCACTTTATTTTGCCGCTGCAAATTTCATGTATGGTTACACGAAAATCAAACTTGCACCACAAAAACAACACCTAGCATTGCTACAGTTCGAAGTGCAGTCATAACTCCCAATCATAATCATATGCTAACAAAATAATATTCTGTAATACTCTACCCTCCTCTTATTTCAAATGTGATGCAACGTCTATTATGACTTGCCTTTTTGGTACAAGGCAGGTCCACTATCTTTCTTGGTGCATATTTTCCTTTCACGCCAGCTTTCTGATCTTTTCCCCAAGGCTGAGGCAAGTCAGTAGATGACATGAGGTCGAAGGTCTCTGCGTCATGAATGTGCAGCAGCAGAGCGACCTTGTGCTTGCACTAGTGCTGGCTACAAAAAATAAAGGCATTACAAACTTTTGTTTCCTAAAACGAAGCACGCATATCAGCATAAATTTGTAAGCTTTACCAAACAGACATTACATTACAACGTTTTCACTTGTTTCAGCAGTAGATGCAGATTATATGTTACAAATTTCATAATGTTAGTAATATGAAGAATTTAATTGACAGAAACCTGTCTGCAGAGCAAATTATAAACTACAAACGTTATATTCCACCCATGAAACCAATGTTAGTATTCATACTCTGCTTTGCAAGTGCAAGAAGCAGCAGTCACTGTCCTTCCTCTTATTTCTATCTCCAGTTCGTGAGGTTCTTTGCTGGCAGCGGAGGTCTGAAGGATAAGGCCAACAAATGTGACCTCATCGTCTTTGCAAAGCTTCACGCTGTACACCACCATGTGATTCACCTACTAGACGGCCTTCTCTTCTATCAAAAGCTGGGTGGTCTCAAATTTCTTCTCATTGAAACCATTGATGCTCTACAACGAGAGTTTCACTGAAATGAAATAAAGGAGTCTGCAGCGTAACAGACAAAAAATAACATGCACGCAGCCTTAAATGAAGCGATGATTTTAATTGGCCGAGAAGGCCGTAAACACGGAGACAGAACATTACAAATTGTGGCCTCATGAGGAAAGGGTCCACAAATCTACTCTGCGTGGGGTAAACACACATCCACCCAAAGCGCGAATGGCAATATGATCGCGGCCAATATGCAAGAATTCGCGGAATGAAATACAGCACAGTTATATTTAAATATTTCTTGGCGTCATCTCCCCCTTCCAACCTGACTGCTCCGACTAAGTTCAAGGGTGCAGTCGAACGGCGCTGCTTCCGCCGGCACTGCCCGAAAGCGCTCCGCGCCCGTCACGGAGAAATCATATTACGGAGATTCAGTGACCACTTACCTCTGACTGGTGGTGTGGCACCTTCTGTTATCTCCATAGCATCATCAACAACGCTGGTCTATGCGCGGTCTTTGCCACTTAAACAGCTCGCTCACACGGTAATCTGCTTTGCTTTTTCCGAGTGAGTGAGCTTGAGGCCTCAAATTGAGCTTAAACAGGCCCAGAACAAAGTGTGTTTATTAACTGAGTAAATAAACTATTAGCGCGCAACTAAAATACGTGGGAAAGCGTCACACAGTAGCAGTTCCACGCGCGTTATCCCACTTAGTGCGTCAGGCGCGCGCCGCCGAGAGGTGGCGCCACAGTATGTCCTCGCGCCCAATACCGGTCTCTAGCATTTAGCCTGCATCCAAATGCCACCCCCGCGGCCGAGATCAAACTCACGTATTTCGTGTGGTCAGCCGAGTGCCAGAACCATTCACTAAGCCATCGCGGTGGCCAAGGATGAGTTAAAAAGGCAAACGGCCAACGCCTACTTCAATATATAAATAGGCACTTAATCAATATATGCAGGAATCATTAGTGTTGTATTTTGGGATAACGTAACAGCAATCTTTATTCTCCTGGGTTACACGTTACACAGGGCCGGCGCTGGCCGTACACACACACAGCACTTGCTGGGGGCGCTCTGCGGCGGTGGCGCCGTCTCGTGCCACGCACTCATACACGCACACACAGGCGCTGGGATGGTGGCGCCATCTCTTGCCACAAACTCAATACACATACACAGCACTCCTCCTTCCTTAGGAAGGTTATCGGTAACGTAGGGGCTTGCGAACAGTTCTAGTTGAACGTCTCACAGATGGCATCGCCGCAGCCTCCCAGGTGCTTGCGGTGCTGGCTACGTCTTCCTCGGTGCTTGCAGGTGTACCCGCTGTACTTGGCGCTGGAGTGGCCAAGTGCTTTTTCACTTGGTTGTTGTGACGGCGAACTTTCCCTTGAGGGGTTGAAACCGTTACCATCGAAGTTCCGTTCGTTTCATCAACTTCGCCCAACCACCATTTAGCTCCTCTGCCGAAATTGCGAACTGCAACCTTGTCACCTTTCTTGTATTTGGGTCCCTTTTTCGTCTCTCCGCAATGCCTCTTGGATTCTGTCAGCAACTGCTCGGGTGCACTCTCATTCTCCCTTCTAGGAATGCAAAGATCCAGCTTCGCTTTCATTGGGTATGCCAACATCAGCTCAGATGGTGACGTTCCATTTGGGCGGGGTGCTCTACGGTACATAAGCAGCCATCTCGCTAGCCGGAGCTTGAGATCTCCACCCGTGGTTTTCTTGAGGCCGTCCTTTACAGTTCGAACTGCTCTCTCAGCCAAACCATTTGATGCTGGATGGAAAGGAGCTGTCCGTAGGTGCTTAATGCCATTTTCCGAAAGGAATGCCTGGAAAGCTTGGCCAGTAAATGGGGTTCCATTGTCTGTTACAATGCACCTTGGCAGCCCAAACCGTGCAAAAATATCCCTCAAATGCTCTACAGTGTTTTCCGCTGTTGCACTTGGCACGATGATAACTTCAAGCCACTTTGACTTGGCGTCTATAAGTACAAGGAGCATTTTACCTTCAAATGGTCCGGCATAATCCAGGTGCACACGTTCCCAGCATGCACCCGGCTCAGGCCATGGCACTGGTTCAGACTTTGCTGGCATTGGAGAATTCTGCAGACACTGTGTACACGGTCGAGCGCACTTTTCGATTTCAGCATCCATACCAGGCCACCAAAACAAAGACCTTGCCATGCCTTTCATGACAACCACTCCCTGGTGCGTTTCATGTAGCAGTTCCAAGATATGCTTCTGGGCAGGAGTAGGCACCACGATTCGGTTACCCCAGTACAAGAGATTTCTGTACGTGTTCAGCTCATCACGTCTTTGCCAGAATGGCTGTAGGGCTTTGTCCAGGGTGCTTTGTGGCCATCCGTCCTTGACCCACCGCAGCACTTGGCTTAGGGCTTGATCACAACTCGTGTAGTGCTGAAGCTGCTTCACTGACACTGTCAGTTTTTCCATGCTTGAGACTGAATTCACCAGCTCTGTTGGTTCAGGTGGATCAGCAAAGAGCACTGCCAGTAGTAGCCTGCTCATGGCATCTGCATTTCCATTGAGACGTCCAGGTCGGTGCTCAATAGTATACGTGTAGGCACCAAGTGTGAGTGCCCAACGCTGGATACGTGAAGCAGTCATGGCTGGAATTGCTTTATCTTCACGGAAGATGCCGACCAGTGGCTTGTGATCAGTGATGAGGATAAAGCTGCGACATAGCAAGTAGTCTCTGAAGCGTGTGACACCAAATATAATGGCTAGTGCCTCCTTTTCCAGATGTGAGTAGTTCCGCTCCGCAGGTGTGAGAGTTCGAGATGCGAATGCTAGTGGGAATTCAACCCCTTTATCACGATGTGAAAGCACCGCACCTACACCATACGGCGAAGCGTCACAGGCTAGCACGAGCTCCTTAGATGGGTCATAGTGTGCCAACACTTTTGCCTCCATGATGGCTTCCTTGCTTTTGACAAAAGCTTTTCGTTCTTCATCTGTCCACCTCCAGTGACTGTTCTTGTGAAGCAGTGCATACAACGGTGCTAGTAGTGTGGACAGGTTCGGCAGAAACTTTCCGTAGTATGACAGGAGTCCAATGAAGGATCTCAGCTCACCAACGTCCTTGGGCTCGGGCGCTTCAATGATGGCTTCTGTGTTTTTCTTTGATGGTTGAAGACCAGTGGCATTGATCTCGTGGCCCAAGTAAATGAGGGATGGTTTGAAAAACTCACACTTTTCCTGTTTGAGCTTCAACCCTGACTCTTTGACTCGTTGTAGAACTTTGCGCAGATTCTGAAGGTGCTCTGCGTCAGTTCTTCCTGTCACCAAAACATCGTCTAAGTAGACTGATGTGCCTGGGATGTCACGAAGGGTTTCTTCCATTCTTCTCTGGAAGAGGGCAGGTGCTGATGAAACACCAAATGCCAGACGGTTGTAAGCAAAGAGACCTTTGTGTGTGTTGATGACCAGTAGCTTACTGGTTTCTTCATCAACAGGCACCTGATTGTAAGCTTCGCGGAAATCCAACTTGGAAAACTTGACTCCGCCTTGCAAGGATGCGAATATGTCTTCAACTTTTGGCAATGGGTACTGTGTCGTTACCACTGCTGGATTCACACCGATCTTATAGTCTCCACAAATCCTGACACTTTGGCCATCTGCTTTGAGTACTGGTACAATCGGTGAAGCCCACTCAGAATGGTCCACTGGTGTGATGATGTTTTCACGTTCTAGACGCTGAAGTTCATTTTCAACCTTGGCCCGAAGTGCGTAGGGTACCGTGCGAGGTCTGAAGTATCGTGGCTGTGCATCCGGTCGAACGTTGATATGCACCTGTGGTCCTTTCAGTGTCCCGCAGCCTGGTCTGAAGATCTCTTCAAACTCCTGCAGCATTTCTTTCACTTTCCCTTCAGTGGTGCTTTCGAGCTGTGTCGCATTTACTTGGCGTGGTAGCAGGTCAAATGCTGTAAGCCAATCCCTGCCGCACAGGTTAGGGCTCTTGCAGGCTACTACAAGCAGTGTCTGCTGACATGTAGTCTTGCCAAGACATACGTCAACCACCAGCGTTCCCTGCACCGGTATTGTTCCACGTATGCAGTTCAGCTTGATGTCTGTCCGTGAAAGCTGCGGCAAAACACCTTGGTGCTGCCGGTAAGTATCTTTTGAGATTAACGAAACGGGAGAACCTGAATCCAACTCCATTTCCAGTGGCACTCCATTGACTATGAATGTCACTGTGATTGGCTTCAGGGGTGACTGTGCACGCAAAGAATGCAGGTAGTACTCAGGTGGCTTCTCGGTCGACTGTACTGCATTCACTGCAGTTGCGCTCAACTTCTTCCCTTTCTCAGCACCAGACAAACAGTAGTTCGCCAGGTGACCTACTTTGTCGCACTTGTAACACCTTGTGTTGATGTGCTTGCATTCCGGGGGCTTGTGATCACGGGATCCGCAGCGTACACACGGCCTGGACTTCTCTTGGCGTCCGGTTTTGATTTTGCCTTTAGGCTTCGGGTCTTGCCCTTTTTGGCCACCGAGCCCTTGCAGGTGCTGCTTTTTCTTGTGCTTGACATAATTCGCTGAGCCTTCTTGAACCGGGGAAGTCGGTATGTCCGCGTGGCCCTTTCGCAGCTCGTTTGCGTTGAGTTGCGGTCCTCGCGTTGAGTTGGCTCCGGGTTGTTGTATTTTGGGATAACGTAACAGCAATCTTTATTCTCCTGGGTTACACGTTACACAGGGCCGGCGCTGGCCGTACACACACACAGCACTTGCTGGGGGCGCTCTGCGGCGGTGGCGCCGTCTCGTGCAACGCACTCATACACGCACACACAGGCGCTGGGATGGTGGCGCCATCTCTTGCCACACACTCAATACACATACACAGCAATTAGAAAAAAACGAATTTTTACTGATGCAAACACCTTCTCAGCACGTGAATACAGGCGTAATCTTTACGCACGAGAGATCAAAGACAAATGAATTGGCTAATGACACAAGGCTCCGGCCGAACATACGAAAACAACTGAATTGTTTGCTATTGGAATAAGCAAGAACACAAAACATTAAATTCAGTTAAGGCAGATGCCAGAAGACAGCTAAATTCAATTGGAAGTATGACAAGGCAACGGTATATGTTTGTGCAAAGCAAAGACCTTCAGGCTCTTTTGAAAGTCCTTTGCCCCAATAGGCTGAAACACTTCTCGACATGTACATACTACCACTTCAATCCGAATTAAGCACTGGAAATGGCGGCATGGTAATTTTAGTTAAATGTGTGCTAGACAGAAATCAAAGGATTTTGAACTTCGTGCAGTGGAAGGGTTAATGTTCCGAACTCTATAATAAAAATTTCGGGTGCATAATGCAGCTGGCAAGATTACGGTAACCGCCATTTAGAATAAAGGAGGAGTTTTATTAATAAAATGCAAGCCACTGAAGACGACGAAAGGATGAACGTATGCTTCTTTAAAGAAGGCAGTATAGAAGAAATTTTTTCTCATAATAATTGGTTTTTTGGGGGAAAGGAAATGGCGCAGTATCTGTCTCATATATCTTTGGACACCTGAACCGCGCCGTAGGGGAAGGGATATAGGAGGGAGTGTAAGAAGAAAGGAAGAATAGGTGCCGTAGTGGAGGGCTCCGGAATAATTTCGACCACCTGGGGATCTTTAACGTGCACTGACATCGCACAGCACACGGGCGCCTTAGCGTTTTTCCTCCATAAAAACGCAGACTACCGTTTTGATTCGCGAGGACCCTTGCCAATGTCAAGCTGTCAAATGGCAGCTCTATGACCCCGCCATCATTTGTGCCAATATGGCGATAAATTGAAGAGAGTTAAATTGAATCAAAGCAAAATGCCATGTGGAGTTCACAGCAAATATTATACGGCAACTGTTCACGACAATATGCCAATATACAAATCTAGCAAACAGCAGCGATCTGAGAAGGCGGCTATATGAAACTTCATGCTCTGACCTGGGTGCCGGTGATTAATTTCTCTGTCACCGCGGCGGTTGCTTTTCAATGGAGGCTAAATTCTTGAGGGCGTGTACTGGTCGATTTCAGTGCTGTTTAAACAGCCCCCAATGGTTAAAACTATCAGAAGCCCTACATTACAGTGTCCCTCATAGCCCGAGTCACTATGGGACGTTAAACTCGATAAAATCAAACCAAAACTTTCTCTTTCTTAAGCCCCCAAAATTTCTGCTTGGTCGAAGATATACTGACAAAAATGCTATCAAAGAGGCGCTAAGAAGGTTCCTGTTCTGTACCATACAGTATTAAATATAATTGATGTCTTTTTGTCAAGGGATATTATATTGGTAAGTATTAATTCAAATTTCTCCGAAAATTTTGTTATCATATTCGTGTAGACATCTTAGTGGCAGTTGGTGCACGAATTCACTCACAATTTGTACGTAGCAAAAAGGAGGCAATCTTTTTTTTCTCACCGTGACAGCTGCAAACTGCTGGTCGTTTTTTCAACTTAGACGTTTTTCGCCGGTTTGCTTTCTATAGACAATACTGCAAGGCCTGAGAACCAGGACGAGTTCATTGTAAATGACAGGTAGTTTTTGATAGGTTGGAAATTGAAACCCCCGACCCTCTCATGACACCCCTGGCAAGAAAAAGTTTCAACATCTAGCGTGACATTGCAAGTTGAAAAAATTCAACTCAACGAGGATTGTAAACACTGCTGACGGAATGTTTGGCAGCAATCAGATAAGTGTCACTTCGAGGCCTCTCCATAGTTGAGGTATTTCAGCTTAAAGTGCGTTCCCAGACAGTATTCAGAGAAAGCTGTGAGTTTCAGAGTGTAAGATTGAGCACCCACTAAATGAGCAACCCCCTTCTGAGGATTTCGCGGGTGCTCCAACTTCTGTAATTTGAAACCCGTATCAGCAGGACACGAGGAGCCCCACTAAGGCTGCGAGTCCCGATAAAAGCGCACAGCAGCCGACATCGTCGTCGAGCTGCACAGAACGTCCACACGTCCGGGGGCAGTCCTTTGCGCTACGATGACGGCAGCAACCGGCAAGATGGCCACTCTTGGGCGTCAGTGATCGTATATTTTTCTGCCTTGTGAAAACTAGCCGCCGCGGTGGCTCAGTGGTTAAGGCGCTCGGCTGCTGGCCCAAACACGCGGGCTCGATCCCGGCCGCGGCGGTTGAATTTCGGTGGAGGCAAAATTCTGGAGGCCCGTGTTCTGTGCGATGTCTGTGCACGCTAAAGAACCCCAGGTGGTAGAAATTTCCGGAGGCCTTCACTACGCCGTCTCTCATAGCCTGAGTCGCTTGGGGACGTTAAATTCCCATCAACCAACCAACCAGCTTTGCAAAAACTAGACTTGCCATGCTTCATGCTTTAAACGGGTGCCCTTTATTGGATCCCATGCTTACAAACAGCTGGAACTTGTTCCTGTTCTTGCGGATATTTAGCTACCTAGCTTTGAAGTTTGCTGGCAGAGCTCAGAGCAAGGGGATCTAATTGGTTTAGATGCCACATATGTATTTATGACCGTTCACCAAAAACTATGCACTGCGCAGATATATGTAGTAGTGATACACACCGCTACTTTATTTACGCCTTGTTGGCGCTTTCATTCAGTCGTCTTCTTGAACTGAATGAGAACTAAAAGCTACGTCGCAAAAATTGTTCGTTGAAACAACCGACATCAAAATGATAAAGCTGCAGCTGCAAATCATTTGAACGAGCTGTGCGTTCTTTCTCCAGCTGTAGCGCAACGTTTAAGAAATACTGGAAATTTAGGATCACGAGCGATTAAGGGCACGAAGAAATAAATTCGAAAAGATGACCAGTGCCGCTCGCAATAGTTTTTCTGCCAGTCACGGTATTTTTATACAACTGGGTAGCTTAGAAATCTGAGTTGTTTGCGTGACATATAGACGGGGCGCCCTAATACCGCATTGTGTACAGGAAAACCCTTGCACTTCTGAAAGTTTTTCCCTAGCCACTGAAATGAATGATCGGGCAGTGAGCTACGCGCCATGGCGCCTAATGTTTAAGCTGGAGTAAGCCGACGTATGCGACAAAGGTTCGAAAACAAGGGTTCTTTTTCGTTTCATGCCAGTTATATTCAGAACTCTTGACACAGGTACGCAGTTACTGTCGTAAGTGGTAATACAGCGGCCATAGAGACTTTTTAACGCGTGTATTTTAGTCAAAAGCCGAAGCCCTATGCTGCATAGTTCCGCACTTAAAGCTGCCTGCATTTAAAGTAAGGACATGGTATTTAAATTTTATAATGATGATTTTGCGCTCGTAGTGCATAGCACGTGCAAAGGACTAGGAAAGTGTGCCGCGGTGTTATCGGTTTGGCTCCCTGACCACGCGCACGATTCAAAGAGTACGGGACGATTTTGCAGTAGACAGGAGCGCTCGTGGACAGCTGCTTTGATATAGAGCCTCGCAATAATCACTTAGTAATTTCTCGCTTCACCACAGCCGCCATCGCCACTTTTTATTATTTTCGTTGGAGAATTGTTTTGAAAAATCAAGCGCACGCGAGAGTGGGAGTTCCTCAAAAATAAGTGTAACAACAAATTATGAACCCGCGTTACTTACCCGTAGCCTTGTGGTGTCTTTGTGAGGGTGACGATATGGATTTCAAGTTGTGCAGAAGTTTTCAGCCTCGAATAATTAAGCTGCGCTTCTTCACTGTTTCTTAGGTATTAACCAGCTTCAGGTCCACCGCCTCAACCGCTGGCTCGTTTGCGGTGAAACTGCACACAGAGCTTGCGTATTATGGTAACTTTTGTATCGTAGCAAGTTTGACAATGGTACTTACTTAGTTCAGGCGCACATGATGCGAAAACGTAAGCGTCTACGAGAGATAGGCGAGCCAAAACCCGCAGACGACGCTTTTTCGCTGAAAACCGGCTGTTGCGCCATCTGTTTTCGGCGGCGGAAAGCGTCGCGACTAGGCCGTCGAGGCGAGCGTTGCAAGGAGCGCGGGCCCTTTAAATATGCCGTTCGGCATTTGCTTCATCTTAAGTATTTTCAAATTATAGGCCTGAAAAACAAACCAATTCCAGGCGTATCTCATCATTTGCCCGCGCTCCTTGCAACGCTCGCCTCGGCGGCCTAGTTGTGACGCTTTCCGCTGCCGAAAACAGATGGTGCAACTGCCGGTTCTCAGCAAAAATCGTCGTCTGCGGGTTTTGGCTCGCCGATCTCTCGTAGACGCTTACGTTTTCGCATCATGTGCGCCTGAACTAAGTAAGTACCATTGTCAAACTTGCTACGATACAAAAGTTACCATAATACGCAAGCTCTGTGTGCAGTTTCACCGCAAACGAGCCAGCGGTTGAAGCGGGGAAATTTTTGAGTGTAAGCGATAAAAACGCACAATACTGTATATATATATATATATATATATATATATATATATATATATATATATATATATATATATATATATATATATATATATATATATATATATTGTAATAAGAACACAGCCCACTACTAATACAGCACACACAGCACACCACAGCATAGCACAGTAATAAGCTCAGCGTCACGAACAACCAGCCGAACCGTCCAGGCACAGAACAGAGACCGCGTTCAGTCCAGAGCACGCACGAGCGACCGAGCGTTCGGCGCTCGAGCTTCGCAATGTTCGGCGCTTCTCGTCGTCGTCTTCGTTGAGCGCCAGCCTCTGAAGATTCTAGAGTCCGTGTCTAGTCTTACAATATATATATATATATATATATATATATATATATATATATATATATATATATATATATATATATATATATATATATATATATATATATATATATATATATATATATCTTCTTTTATTTTCGGTTTGTTTACATAAAACGAGGCTTGTGCCTAAGTTCTAATCTTTGTTGCGAAACATGGAGAGATTATGTGTACACATATCGCTCACAAAAGCACAACTGTGATATAAACTGATAATCAGTTTTTGGACAACACAGGCTGTAGCATCTCTAAAACATGCAGCTCAAGCATAAGATATTTACACTAGTTGACAACACTCTGATTTTACGCAGGCTTGATAGCGGCAGCGCCGGTCCTATTACGGTGGAAAAGATAAGATAAAGGCTCGTGTACCGTGCAATGTCTTTGCAGGATAAGGGCACCAGGTCGTCTAATTTATGAGGAGCCTTACACTACGGCGTCCTGTATAACCTAAGTCACTTTAGGAAGTTAAACCCCACAAAACCTAAAACAGATACATTAATGCGAAAAAAAGACTGTGTGCTCCGAATCACTTCCTCTTGTATTTTGTGCACCATTGTGCTTGCAGAAATTTCCCGATCAGAGCTATATCGTTTATTTTATGTGGCGATTACTGGCACACCATTATGTGTATCTCCCCATTGGCTAACGCGTCCATCATAGCCTGAGTCGCTATGTGACCTTAAAGCTCGACAAACCAAGCCATTGGCTAATGCAGCGAGCATAGGAAAATTTGAATCTATCACTTAATTTGTTACACCTGATGAAGGAACTGCTCGTCATTCCCGAATTGAAAGCAGAAATCTCAAGACCACGTCCAGTGTGGTGCCAGTAGTGACGTGGCAGTACTGGCATGTCGTAACACGGCGTTTTATGCCTTGCCGGCACAGAGAGAAGGTGTAAATTGAGAATTTGATCTCAGCAAAGCGCAATTTTAGACATTTGTAGCTTATAGATGCGTGCACAGTGCACGGAAAACGATCTGCTTTTGTTTTGTCTCCTCTGGTGCTACGGTTGGCCGGACCACAGTCGTGGCTACTTCCGTCGCCTGTACAAGAAAATGCGCTCCAATCGCCTTGACTGATGATTAATTTGACAGCCGCTCCAGCCTTTCCTTTATCCGGCGGTCGGTAACGTGAACTGGGAAATGTGACGCAGCATACAATGATCAGAGTGCTAGAGATTGCATTGTCCAAAAGCATCCACTAGGTTAATCATACTAAGGCTATGTCGGCGGAGTTCAAACAAAACTTGACTGTGTTTATTGAAGGCAGTTTGACTTTAAACCTTTGTGGCACTACGTTCAAAACTGAGCATAAAGCGAACTTCAGGATTTTTTGAAAAGTGTGCTGCACCTAGCTGTTATTTCTTTGTTTTCGATCAGTTTATTAAACTAATATTTCAAATTGGGTGTTTGTTTATGCCACCTAGCGTAGCCGGTAAATAATATCTGACAGAACAGGAACCTTGAAAGCGGGTGCTCTACTCTTCTTATGCAGGCAGATTTTTTTGCACTGCTTATAACATTATCAGAGCGACAGCATTACGTTGCTCACGGAAACCATAACTCAGGATCACCCAAAATGTTCCAAAATAAAACCTGCGATTCGCTGAATCATTGAGGCGTCTTTCAAGGCAGGGAAATACTAAGTGTTAGCAAGTAATAGTCAATACTAAAAGATACAACTGCATCAATTTCAAATGAATGCAGTAGAATTAGGATAGGATGTTTATGAATGTCGTGAAACGTCTCCGACCGCAATTGGGGCCGTTGCCGCTCAGAAATTACACAACATCGCTTCATTTATATGTGCCCTTAGATTTCCGCACCAGCTTCCAAAGTGGCGTTGCTTTAGCCCAAACGCAGTGATTCCCCAAACTGCAGCCCAAGTACGAGGTCGGTTGTTCTCGAATGTGCATGTGATGTAGCATAGAAGTCCTAGTCGTATCATGAGTCAACTGTGAAACGGGAGTCGAACCTGCAACCAACAAATGCAAGTGTGTCTATGGGAGCGGGTCAGCCCCGTACCACAGGCTCGTTTTTGCACGCAAAGCGTTGCTATCGCATTGTCACATCTAATCAGCGATTAAGTGTTCCCTTAAACACTACAACTTCCTACTACTGTCAGCGTTTGTTCGTTAGGCAGTTCACATAACATTTATTCACTTTTTTTGCAGTTTTTTTGTCGCGTACGTTGCATTGGTCAATATGCGGGAACCCCGTATGAGACTGCTTCTCTTTATGACTCGAAATTCATTGTAAAAAGCTTTATACGACCAGCAACCATCTGCTCTATTCCCATTGTTCTGTAGATATGGCGCTATCACCACTAAAATGGCTCCCTCGCAGAGTCAAGCTATGCTGACTGACTGTGGGAGGCCAAAAACAACGTTCCAATGTTCAGAATAAACTTGAGAGAAGAAATAAATCCTGGCTTTAAGAATACATCAGACTGGGGCAATTTATGATCGCAAACTGTGCTACCTTTACAAACTGGTGTCAATCAAAGATATTGATGCGTGAAATACTCTGGCAGAATTCAAGAAAACTTTTTGACAATTTTTGCTTTTTTTTAAAGCCTTTCTACGATAAAAAATGTAATTCACAATTTATATTCACAATTTACACTCACAATTTATATTCACAAATGTATATTCACATTTTCATCTAACAACTAGTGTTCTGGTTGTATAATGATGTGCTGTAAAATCGCATCTATATTTATCGCTTTTTTTGTTTACTTTCTTTTCTTGGGATATAGTTTAGCTGGTATATTTATAAAGCGTTAACCGCATGAGGCGACAAATCACCGCTGCACAGTGCGCAATGGCCGTGCGCAGTGGGCTGAAGTGCGCTGAAAATCTTTCGCTCATTTCGTCGCTCAGGTTCTGGGTTTGCAGAAAACTTAGCCCATCTCCCGGAAGTGGCTCGCTAGACTGGTTAGTGCCAGAAAGTATTACGGTTTAGTAACATCTGGTCTATTTCGCGTCTGGTTTTTTTTAGCACGATTTCCGCAAAGAAGATGCCGAAGCTCGCATCGTCATTAACGATGCTTCAAAATATATAGCCCTATTCCCGTTCTCGGTTATCCATCGCACAGGGACGACTTTCTCTCCATTGTAGCCCCCTAATATGCTTTCTTTATTTAGCGCCCTTGAGCTTATGAGTGTCACTGCGGCTGTGTTGGCCCCGCCTTATTTCGCGCTATTTATCCCTTTTTGTGAACACCGAGAACAGTGCAGCGAAAGCACGGTAGGAGTACTGAAGCAGAAAAAGGTGTTGTAGAGAACGTCTTTAGCTCATTATAGGTCTGAGCACCTCAAAATTGTAGTTCGGCGGCACCTTGAAGTAACCCCAGGGCTCACACATGTAATTAAGTTACCAGTATCTTACTCAAGATGAATTTTCATCATTATTAGCAGTGGGCTTTATGCCTTTCAAAGCCTTAAAAACGGCAGTATCTCAACATTGCTCTTCTGATAACTCAAGGTGACTGAACACAGTTATAATGCGCCGCTTTTCAGCCAAGTCTCGTCGCTTCATGCGAGCGTACCATCGCCAGCGATAGGCGGGGTCGTCGTTATCGTACGTTCCCAAGTAGCACAAATGGGGCTCAGAATTGCCTGCCCTTGTGGGCCCGGTACTGGATGGCCATGGGTGCCCGACGTGAGATATGAGCGGGATTTCCAACTCGGCCCCGGGCGGCATCCACAAGGGCAACACAGTGGGCTCGTTACATAGCACCAGAAAGAAACCGTCTGGTGTTTATGCATAATAACGATAAAGGGGTTCTCGTCGGTCTTTTGTGGGACCCATATGTCCAGATATGGGCTTTTCAGAGGTTACCTGTAGGGAGGTTAAGGTGGAAGTGCAGCGGGCACCCACATTGGCTACCTCATGCGAGGCTCACGTGGGCTAACCCAAGTCAGGCCCACAAGCAAAACCGTCCACTTTTGCTGCTGAACAAATTTTGCTCGAGACGATCACTCCCCCAGCCTCCTCCCTCCCGCCCATTTCTTCTTCCCGGTTAGAGATGCTGATTGCCACGCGTCGCAGTCATTCTTCTCCCGATCTTAGTCCCCACGATGATAGCGCGGCATCGTTTGCCCATCGGACCAAAAATATGAGCTCTGATGCAGGCCGGGAGAGGCCTATTGGACCGTCGCAGCTATTACGTGCCAGTGCAAGGAGCTCGTTCTGCTGGAATGCCGGCGTCGCCCGTCGGAAAAAATCCCACAATTCGACTGAGCAGAAAATAGCGGCATTTGGGTTCGAACCCAGGCCCACTGGGTCCAAGGTGGGGACGCAATGAATAGGCCACGAAGGGTTTTTTTGTTCTTTATTTTCCATGGACCACAAAGGGTCATTGGTTCAGGCGTGTTTAAGGAGCACCCAGTTAGCGCGTTGTGGGATTTACAGAGCTTAGTAACGTGTGCTTGGGATGTGTCCTGATCTTACAACAATGAAAAAACAAAACATATATCAATATGCTGAAAAAGCATAACGAAAATGCGGTGTTATAGTGCTCCTTTGCAATGAAACAAAGGGTGTGTGTATGTAGGAAGTGACGCAAAGTGTCGTGCACTACTACCTAGAGAGTATTTGATGATTGGTAATCGACAATTGTGATTATAATCGACGATCATGATCGGTAATGTGACTGCGGATTGGTAATCGCTGAGAAATAAGAAAGGAAAGGAAACACGAGTTAAAGGCTTAGAAGGCGTTACAGAGAATCTCACCGAGAGAAAGTAAACGTCGAATGATTTAAAAAGAAATAATGCCGCACAAAAGAAGACAGGACAAACGAGAAGCCAAGGACAAGCCAGACATCACATGACTCATGACCCTGTGCATGGGCAAAGCCTAGTATTGTGTTCTCAGAAGAACCCTGCAGCGCAAAACTAACAACGGACAAGAAACAAGGGGCCTGCACGGACAGCCTACCAACTAGCCCCAGCAACAAGTTTTGCTCAATATTGTGAATGTACCCTACCACTTTGGCATTTGAATCAATAATGTTCTGCAAATCTGCGTCTTAACATTGTTCACTAATAGTCTGTAAAGAGCTAGTTGAGGTAAAATACTCGTTGAGGTCGTGTTGCCATTCTTCTAACCGGGTTAACATGCAATCTTGAATTCTTGTTGAGACCAGGAGAGGTTTGGGTTGGTCGATTGTTGAGGCAGTGTAGAATGCCAACAGAAAAAGTGGTCACCGTGCTAGAGTTGAGCATTCTCAACACAATTTCTGCGTTGCTTACATGTTGAATTCATGTTGAAATTACGGAGGTGATTTAACCAATCATTCTGAATCTCGGCTGTGGTAAAAAAGAAATTTATAGATTCCTATTGCATCAATCAGATGATCAGCTACCAATGCAATTTTTGTCGGTATGTGCATATTCATTGCTGCAATTTCACGTTCACTTGATGCTGACAGCCCCAGTCATGTAGTGCTGCACACATACGCGGACACACACATGTGTGTGTATACATAAATACATACACTCATACATAAATACATATGCTCTCGCCCATAAAACTATCAGATAATGAGAAGAAGTAGAATTAGAAGTACAATACGAGGCTATAACAGGAACTAAGAGTTCACAACTTTCTAATCATAAGCGTCGTCAGAGCTTCATCCTTATATACTCCTACACAGGGGTGTCCGTATCTGCGCAGGCAGTGGCCTGCGAATCAGCAAAGGTATATCAGTTATTACTGTTACTATTTATTCATTTTGTGTGTAGTAGAAGTAATGAACCTCACATGCGACGTTCTGTTAGTTGGAGAACTTGGTTCATTCATAGTCAACAGAAATAAAGCACTAATTAAGCGCCTTTTTTTTAACGCACGTACAAATCCCCCAAAGAACGTATGTCTCAAAAAGCATATTGCAGCACTGGCACTTTTTTTCTGTGCAACAAAAGAGTCTTAACAGGTGCTGAATGCTTTTTTACCATATATAATGTGATAATGTTCTGTTTACACGACGCATGTCAAAGTTAGTCCTGATTTCATTTAGTTTGGCGTAGACACGACTGCCACCATTCAACACGATTCAACATAAATTACCCAACAATTATTTAAACATAAATTACACACCAATTAGTCTTTTGACTACGTTCAACAAATATTTTGTTGAAATCGGCATGACTATGATAAACAGCCTGCTGGCTTTGGTCACTTGCTATTGTGATGCAGAAGATGCTAATGCTAAGACAAATCGAGCAAGTACAGCAAGCGCGATCTGCTTGATGTCCCTGGCGGCCATACAAGACATTTTTTTTCACATCATCATCATCATCATCATCATCAGGCTACCCCTGGTAGTTTGCTGCTCACAGAGCATCCAAAAGAAAAGCCGAAAACAGAATTAATGCTGCAGTGGAACGTTCTTGCGAACTGGTTGGTTCATTTCGAAGAAGCGTAAGACTGAGCGAGTACAGTATGGAGAAGAGGGAAGGAAAGGAACACTACGTCAGCGCACGCATGATATTGCAATTGTTTCTTTGACTCTTGTTCTGGTCCTATTCGAGCAGACTTAACTTAACTAAATATAAGTATTCAAGGCTTGCCATTCCATTACATCAATTGCAGTTAGCTCTAGAAAAATATTAATTGGTGGGCTTCCACAGGATGTCGAAACCCGAGAACTACATATGAAAGACGCAAGATATTTTCTCTATCGCAGAAACCCGCTCAATATGAACAGTTTAATGATGCCATGTGTTCGCACAAAACACTGTCATGTTCCACAGTACTTATTACTGTCACAACATATTAGATTTTCGCGTAACTTTCATTTATGAGAGCTCGTACCTCTAATCTGTCGACATATGCAGTGCAGAGGAGTACTTGCCCTATCGAATACTTTCTGAAAGGACTCGATTTTCATGTTCCGGCTATTACACCTATGGGCATAAATTTACAATTTCTATGCTCTGCAAAAGCCGTTGAAGCTGGAAACAAACTTAAATTCTCCGATATAGACTATGCTGAGCGTAACCACCCAAAATTTTGTTTAGCAGATTTTGAGTAGGTTCAACATACGTCGGGTTCAAGTTGTCTTCCAGTTGATTCAACAAGAGGTCAACATGGCGTCAACTTAAGCTCAAAGGTCATTTTTGTAAGGACTTGCTATTTAAAATTTTGCTCGAACGATTCCAGTGCTTGCGTGGTCATCCTACTTTATTTTCGGAACACCTCGTAGCCTGTATGCGAGATGTTTGCGGAGGGCATTAAGCCGCTTCCGCTCTGAACGCTTCCCGCTGATTTCTAGCATGCATATGTGGTATGCCTCTCCAAAGAAAAAAAATACGAAACCATAAAATTAATTCCAGTCATGTTACTGCGAAGGACAACATATTTCCCTATGTAACTGAAAAAAAGTACGATATTTTGGGCCTCTGGGACGCTGAGACCCCCTCTGCGCTGCACAATCTACAAATGGCTGGTTAAAAAAAGACGCTGATCTGTTCGAAAGTTTCCGTCGACACCAAGCACATCACAAAGGCGGAGCAAGTAGTCAGAGTGATTTCAAATCTGTACTTATGTACTAGCACCACGACGTGGATCTTGAAGTTAACAGGACCCCTCCCTGTCTTTGCGTCTTCCAATCTGTCAGCCTATATACTATTACTACTTCTTTTACCATCAAAACTTTCCTGTTGCCAGCAATTAACTGCCTGTGTCTTGGTCACTCTCCCGTAGTGGGTATGTGGCAGCTTCATTTGAGGCCAACCAACCAACCAAACATACAAACAAACATGCCAGCCAGCAAACAAGCCAGCCAGCCAGCCAGCCAACCGACCGACCGACCGACCGACCGACCGACCGACCGACCGACCCACCAACCAACCAACCAACCAACCAGCCAGCCAGCCAGCCAGCCAGCCAGCCAGCCAACCAGCCAGCCAGCCAGCCAGCCAGCCAGCCAGCCAGCCAGCCAGCCAGCCAGCCAGCCAGCCAGCCAGCCAGCCAACCAACCAACCAACCAACCAACCGACCGACCGACCGACCGACCGATTGACCGACCGACCGACCGACCGACCGACCGACCGACCGACCGACCGACCGACCGACCGACCGACCGACCAACCAACCAACCAACCGACCGACCGACCGACCGACCAACCAACCAACCAACCAACCAACCAACCAACCAACCAACCAACCAACCAACCAACCAACCAACCAACCAACCAACTGACCGACCGATACTGATGTATTCCCACACAACTTAATTGGCTCCGTCAGGGTGCTGCGCGGGTAGCCTCTGTTGGGGGTGATCAGGTTTCAGCATCATGTAGCCCATCTTTTATGCACAAGAGCTGCATGCAGCCCATGCTCAGCTCTTTCATACCCGATACAGGTAGAGAAGACATAGGAATGGAAAATGTGCCCATGCCCAGCCTATGGGGCGGCCATCGCAGGTGTCGCTCAGGCAGCCCAAATTGCACGCATATAAAGCTTCGCTACAGTAAACCCAAAGTTTGGCCGCTGTATTTTCTACGCGGGGTCCACATAGGCTGAAGGCGGAAATATTATTCCTTGCCACAGAAAACCATGGCGCTTCCCTGACGGCAATATACGGGAACACCCTTTTGGGGTTACTCGCGCTTCACGATATAGAGCTCGTATCTTTGCCCGCATATATCTGCGGTGGGACCTGGGTGGGCTGTCGAGTCTGAGCCCACGCATAGCCGACGGGGGTCCCACTTAGTCATGAAATGGGCAGCCCAAGAGTTTTGTGCCAGCACTGCCCCTACGGGGGACCCATGTAGGTTTACTGAAGGCAGCCACCATTCCTAATTGCACATAATAATAATAATAATAATAATAATAATAATAATAATAATAATAATAATAATAATAATAATAATAATAATAATAATAATAATAATAATAATAATAATAATAGCCTTTAATTCCATCAACAAGATGGGGGAGGTTGGGGAAAAAAGCTGAACAGCTTGACTGGTTCCCGCCCCCCATATAAAATACACAATTGCTTCCACAAAGGCAGAGCTAAGCGGACACCAGAACACAACATTTCAAAACTAAGCGCACCCATAACGATCATGAGAAATGAAAATAACACGTAATAAAACAAGTTATCATGAAACGAAAGGAACAACGTAGTATCAATAGTGAGGCCTATTTGTACATACTGAGACAATTGTAGTGCTATTGAAGATATGTCGCATTCACATAGCTCTAGACATACACAAAAACTACAAATGCATAATTACACGTAGAAAGGGGTTTATTTCAAGCCATTATTTACAAGAAGAGTACAGGAAACATTGTAAAGGCATCGAAAAAAAATCAATTCAGGTATAGTAGGTTAAATGTAAATGATCTTCAAGAAAAAAAATTTAATCCAGAAAAAAAAACAATTTAAGGTCTTTCATTGATGCTTTTTCGGGATGTATGTTGTGTCTATAACAAATATTCAATAATTCTGGCAGTTTTTGTTTATTCATATGCTTTCCGTAGTTGGTCCTGCACCTCTCAATGTTCCAAATTTCCGGACGTGTATCATGCAAAGGTGTTCTCTTTGATAAGAAAGCCAAGGAAGAAAGAAAGTTTATGTTTTGTTCTACATCTATTTCGTAAGTTAAGCACAGGCGGTAAAGGTAGAGCTGAGTAATTTTTATAATGCCTTATTTTTCATATAAAGGCGAACTTGTGTGATCCAGTGGAACATTAAAAATGTGTCGCAACTTTTGTTTCTGCAATGTTAAGACTTTTCTTAAGTTTGTAGCAGTAGTACTCTCCCAAACTATGTGAGCATAATTAATTTGATAGTCAAATAATGAAATGTTAAGAATGACCTTAACTTTTAATGGCAACAACTCTTTATTAATGTATGTAACTCCTACGATGCTTGAAAGCTTGGAAACAACATGTTAGACGTAATCATCCCAAGACAGATTTTCATTAAAAACTACAAGAGTCTTGAAAGCATGGAGTATATCTATTTTTGAGTTACCTAACAACAAATCTGTATTAATAAAAACTTTCTTATTTCTGGGACGAAAAAGTATGGCCTTTGTCTTAGACGTGTTTATTTTTAACGCGTCAGCCTTTGCCCAATCATGTAGCTGTGCTAATGAGTCGTTTGCTTTAGTGATGAAATCATTAGGATACGCAGCAGGAAAAAGTGTAGTCGTTTCATCGGCATAAATTATATATTTAATGCTCGGGTCGATATGGACAATGTCATTTAAATTGATATCAAATAAAAAGGGACCAAGGATACTGCCCTGAGGTCCTCCTGATGTTATTGGTTTTACAACTGACGAGAAACCATTGAAGTAAACATACGGCTGACGATCATTTAAATAAGATTTTAACAGCGTTAGAACATTCCCACGTATTCCATATACTTCTAATTTTCTAAGTAAGAGAGAATGGCTAAGAAAGTCTAATGCTATTGTAGATCGAATGCTTTTGTAAAGTCTACAAACCCACCCAAGGCCAATTCTGTTTGCTCAAAAGCATTTTAAATGAATTCTTTTTGCTCGAGTAAAGTCTGTTCTGTTGACTGTTGCTTACAGGAAGCCAAACTGTGACCTGGTTAGTACGTTGTGTTTATCGGAAAAGTTATTTATTTTGTCGAGAATAATTTTTTTCTAATCCCTTAGAGAAAACTGGAAGTATTGACACAGGTCTATAATTACCAATGTCGTTCTTATCACCTTTCTTATGCAACACTGTTACTTTCGCAAGCTGTAATCGTTTCAGAACCACTCCCGGCAATAAGCACAGGTTGAATATGTAGACCAAACAAGGTGAGATAATATCGATTACATGTTTCACAGGTTGAATTTTTATCCCATCTGCATCGCTGCTTTTATATTGTTTAGTCCTTGAAATACTGAAACAACTTCAGCCTCTATTACAGGGCTCAAAAAAGGGGTTCCTGATGGACTACTTTGATGTAACTGAGTGCGCCATCAGTAGGACTGCCTGGATCAAGATTGACAAAATACCTATTGAACTCGTCTGCCAAACGTGCCCCCGAGATCTGTTCCGTGCCACGCTCAATCTTCGTAACAACGGTTAGATTCGTGCGGCGACATAGGAGTGCGTTTAGTTTTTTTTCCAAATTTCATCTATGTTGCCTGCTGAGGTCTCAAAAAAATTGCAAAAGTAATAATTTCTCACGCATCTAATATTTTATCAGTTTGTTGCGAAATATTTTAAAAGCCTATTACATCTGGATGACGAGCAGCTAGAAATTTAGCATAAAGTTTATTCTTTGTTTTCATCTTTCGCAGAAGTTCCCTTGTCACCCACTGCTTACGTATGTTCTTTGACTTCAAAAATATCTTAATAGGAAAACAGTGATCGTATATTTCTAAAATAGAAGCAAAAATAAATTAAAAGCACTTTCAGCGTCGGTCTCGTTAAGCACAACACGCCAATCGACACACGAAATTTGCAGTTTAAACATTTCCATGGCTGTTTCTAAAAAGTCATAAATATATTGCGGTGCAAGTTTCTTTTTGGGCATAGTACACTTCTCTAAACACATATATATGCCAAAATAATCATTTATATGTGTGCACATTGTTCCGGTCTTTATATTTATTTCATGCAAGTTGGTTTTAAATATGTGAAGCAAAGTGGAAGTTGTGAGAGTCACTCTTGTTGGTTCCTTAATAACATTCTTACATCCGTAAACGCTTAATAATGGTTCAAGTTCCCGTTTTATAGACAAATCCCCAAGGATATTAGTGTTTAAATCACCGCCAATGATTACACGCAGCTTATTTTCACTTGAAAATGTCAGCAAAGATTCCAGAAACACAAAAAAATTTTGCACATTTCCAGTTGGCCGACGATATACGACGCCCCTTCAATATTTTTCAACTACCACACAAAGAACATCATAATATTCTTGCATCCAAGTAAAATTTGGCACTTGGTCGGACTCGAAAGGGCCCACCACCTCGTGCTGCTGGAGTTGCCTGGTTAGGAACATCGCTTCATAGAGCAACTCGTTAAGTACACGTGAACGCCCTTCACCACATGCTGTTACGTTGTTCAGTGTGCTAAGGAGCCAGGAATCCTAAAGTGCTTCTTTGATCTGCTAGCGTGACCTGATCTCCCCATTCTTTCGTTTAAAAGTAAACGGTCACCTTCAATCTCATTTTAATGTTCAATTTCTAAGCAATTTCAGCGTGTTCAGTGAAATCTCATGCTTTCCTTTGTAGTATTAGCCGTTGCACTTTTGCGGTGGAAAGCTAGAGAGTTTCCAGGCAGACATCTATTCCATTAAAGTTCTTTTCCTTCCTTTCTTCCTGATAGGGCTGATGTGTGCGTGAATATGAGCCGCGTTTACTTATCTAGAGTCATGTGTGGGGATTTTTTATTGCAAAAGCACTACTTCGCTAGGAAACTCGCAAAAGCCGATGTCAATCTGAAGCCTCATTGACTTTACTCTCTACCGCCTCTCAACCCGTTTTTCAACCCGCCTAGAGATCCTCCGCCTAAATAGGCGTCTCTAGCCCCCGCCACGTAAGAAACTTTCTCCAGAGGACTCCTACCACCTAAGACGCATCCCAACACATTTTTTTCCCAATCTCCACCACCTACGCAGCATTCACCGAAAATTATACGCAGGTATATGTCCTTTCTGTGACAAAATTCCCACATTCACGCACATTACATGGACATGCTAAGCTAAACCGACCACTTAAAGCGAGACAACGCGGCACTGGAACAGTGGGAGGTGACGCTAGCCAGCGGCACCGTGCAAGAACATTACGCACTGGACGCCATCGCCAAAGCGTCAGCTGAAGCCGCTGGAGTCTTGGGCTGAGGGCCCCACGCACAATCGGCTCCGGTCTCTTTTTTAAAAATAAATGTCTATTCTCTCTCTCTCTCTCTCTCTCAGGTACCTGAAGAAATAAATAATGCCGGGACTGAGTTTTGAAGCCACAGTGGCGCGAATAGAAGAGCTTCGCTCGCGACTGCACGTGAGCACTGGGCGATCGCACCTCGTGTGGAACTGTTGTTGTTTGACTCACAAAAGGGCACATAACCACAATGGGGATTGACCATAACCAGGCGGCGTCTATTTCCATTGCAGATTGCATGCGGCAATCATGGTATGGCCAAAGAAATCCGGGCAACTCAGTTTCCGTGACAAAGGTGGTTGCAGGTGGTTAGCGGGTCTAAAATGCTTAAATTTAGGCGAAGGAGTAAGTACAAGAAAAAGGAGGGAAAAGAAAAATATTAACAAAAATGTAAACTATAAAAATGTGTTAAACTGCAATACATGGCGCGTCGTCATCTTCGTCAGATTCCATCTGTGCGCAAAAGGCATGAAAAAAAGGAAACGCGCTTAACTGGCTCAAATGGTAAGTGGACACCTCAATCGCATATTCAGGCACGCTGCGGTGGTGTCCACCTCAAAAAACGGCTTTCACAAAATATTCTGTGCTTAGCAATGTTAAGGCGTTAGTAATTGTTTGGACAATCTTTATCTTCGCAGCGTATTTCTATGAATATGACCGAAGATTTCTTCTTTTTCACTTTCCAGTGGCCAGCTCTACAGTGGCTTTGTTGCTGCTCAGCTCACCGTGCTTCACACGTGAGAAACATTCTGTTTTTTGCTTTAATGCATGCGCGCGTGGCGAGCGTTTTGACCAGGGTGGTATTCAAGAATTAAATCAGGTCCTCGCAAGAAATTTAGTTACAGTCACTCGAGGACAAATGCCTCTTCAACTGAACTCCCATCGTCTGTAATCAACCCTGTCCTCAGCCAATTGTGGTTGACCTAACCCTAGAAACTTGCGGACATCTTCCTCCAACCTGGCTCTCCACTGCCCTTGTTAGGAGTTAACGCCGTTATCTCAAAGGGCTCTGAAAAGCGGGTTTGACATTGCAAATAATACGCTTGCATTATGTAGAATAGAGGCCACCGAGTGTTCATGTCGTGTACAGGACCTCAAAAGCGAATCAATCATTTACAATGTATTTTGAGAAATTCGCTCTTCGACGGCTCGCGGCGACCTCTCGAGCCGAGCTTTCGCCCGAACTCGCACACAACGCGTTATGCAGTGCTGGTTGCGTCAGCAGCGGAGGGCTGTCATTTTTTCGCCGGCACGTCTGTTCTGACATCACGCGGCTACCCTGGCCCGGCCGAAAGCTTCGCCCCTTCCCCACTCCTCCTGCGCGCGTCGGTAGCCGGCCGAGGGTCCGAGTGAGTGGGGGCGGCGCAGGAGCGCCTACATTTCAGAGTGGAAAAAATGATGAGAGGAGAGAAAAAGGCGCGAAGACACGTAAAATGTAATTTTGATTAGAGATAACTCAGCTTCCACAAAACGCATTAAAGAATTCTTCCTGGACGATAGTTCTTGAAACAGGGTCCTTTATTATTGTAGGCACACCGCTAATTTATTCGTAGCCCCTTTCAGAGCCTCCTTAAGGGAAGATCGGGCGGCTTCTGTAGGCGTCACAAGCGCTGCCCACCAACATTTCATTTTCTTGATTTCGACGTAGTTGACTGGCGTTTGTTCCCATAGCCGCTCTGAGTTTGTCCTATCTCCTATGATTTTCTTTCCAAACATTTGCTAGCCTGAGTGTACTTTTAAACCAGTTAATTATTTACTCTCATTTTTCGAGCTCAGTTGCATGATCACAAAGACCGTAGGCTTATTTCAGGCAAGCAATATGGCATCTAAAGTGGTTTTCGTCTCTGCCTATTCAAGCTGACTTACACAATTTTGCAAGTCGTTAATTCAGACCAATGTTTGCTCGCACCGAATGTTTTAACTCAGTCGTAGGCTAGTCTATTCAGTTTTAGTAGTACTTTTCTTGTGTATAACTGCTGTCACTAGATAGTTCTTCTTGATATTTTCCCCGACATTTACTTGTTCCTTTTGCACAACGGCCTTACGTAATTACTGCAAACATGTTTGCATTTCTACCTCCTTTCTTGCAACCTGCGCTGCGTACATATTACTAGGGCTAGTTACATTCCATAGAGCTATGCAGTGCGCCAGATTAACATGCCTTTCCATTTGCGCTATTTGCTCACACAATGTGGAAATTCAATCAAAAACTAAACAAGAAGCGACGTATTTTTTGGCTTAGTTAATTCTATTTTCCTCGCAGTTCCGCAAATGACACCCTGCTCCATCCAACCTCCGGACATTGCCAACGGCAGCTACGTAGAGCTGAAAGAGGCGCGTCTTGCCATGTACAACTGCAGTAATGAATTCAGGCTGGGAGGCCCCAGCAACCTCACCTGTGTCCCTTCCTCCGACGGCAAAGACACCTGGCTCCCAGACCCGGACCCTGAGTGCGTTGGTGAGTCCGAACGAGCAAGAAAAAGTAGTTCTGAGACTTAATTATTGATATGGCTAATATGAATTCTGTGGAACTTCGTCATCTCCCACTATAGTGATGATACAAAAACAGAGCCAATTTTATGCGGTCATTGCGGGTAAAGTTTGCGCTAAAGCGTCTTTGGATCCTCTGCGAAACTTCGAGGTCCACGATGGCGTAATTCGTATATTTGTATTCAATAAAAGCATTGCGCTGGATACAGATACTACGAAGCTCCCCCCGATGCTTAGCGTAAGCGTAGTTTTGCAGTACAGTGGCTTGCGAGCTGTGTACAATATGTTATTTGTGATTGCAACAGGCGCCAGCTCCATGGAAGGCTTTCGCGCTGCATTGTTTTGTCGTTCAATACACCTGTTAGCAGCTTGGAAGAAATACTGTTGATTCCACCATTGTGACTGGAGGACACGGCAGGAGCGCACCGCAAGCCCGCGTGGTATTATTCTAGATGTACTTAAAATGCTTCACCAATGAAATAAAATTTAGCTCTAACGGGAGGACACACTGCAGAAGCCAAAATGAGTTCTTCTATTGTGGAAACAAAGCTTTCTCTGTTTTGGAAGTGTGTCGAAACAAGGCCTTAGAAACCGCAAGACTTGAGACTGCGCGTGGCGAAGGACACGCGAGTTTTGGATTGTGGTTGTCGCTCACCACTTGTCTCAAGTTACAACTACAAATTTGCGTCGAAAAATCATGGCAGCAACAGCTGAATTTATAGCTTCTCGCTTCCTTCTTCCGTTTTGTATGCCTTTATCCATGTTGTCTCATATTTTGCCAATTACAACGGTCGGCGTATTTTGCGCGTTGCCCATTACTTTGCAGGGATCGCGCTCATTATGTGTGCAAATAAACTAAGCCTGGGCCTGAACAGATTTTTAGTGTGAATTTATTTTATTTCCGCGAAGCACATGCCGCTTGCTTTCGAACCAAATTTGACAATGCTTTGTAAAGAAAAAACGAAAAACATCCAAGTGTTGTGTGATTCACAACAATTATTCGAAGTGGGTACTTGACTACTACGTTGCACTCCTACGATCTGATTTTTCTCAGACACATTTTAAAACCTAAGACTAAAAGAATCGTAAGCAGGCCAGCTCCGACGAAGTCCGCGATGTTTGGAGAACATTAGGATTTATTCATCTATTCTTAACCTCTCCCATATTGATTTCGTAGACAGTATGTGAATATATCACTACTGAGCACTTAATACAAGGTATGAGGCAAGTACTTATCATCCTTGTTCCTCTATTCGTGCAGCGAACCAGAACTGTTCAGAGATAGACCTGAAGCATGGCGGCTATGAGGGCGATTGTTGCTCCCCGGGTCACAACGTGACCTTTTACTGCGATGACGAACGCTTCCACCTGGTGGGTGCTGAAGAAGCTACGTGCCAAGAAAATGGTGCCTGGAGTGCGATGATACCAATATGTGAAGGTTAGATGGATTTGGTTTTATTTCCTTGTATCATCAAGGCCTGCCTTATGGTTTATTGGGTTAAACGTCGCAAAGTGACTCAGGCTATGAGGGACGTCGTAGTGCAGGGCTCCGGATACTTTCGACGACCTCGGGTTTTTTAACCTGCACGAACATCGCACAGCCCACGGGCCTCTAGCATTTCGCCTCCATCGCAATGCAACCGCCGCGGCCGGGATCGAACCCGCGTCTTTCGAGTCGGCTGCCGAGCGCCATAACCACAGAGCCACCGAGGAGGCGCCATCAAGACCTTTTTACAGTACGCGGAGCGTGTCAACTGAGAACATTTGCAAGAGAACAAATATATGTATATGCTTCAAATGTACGCAGTCATATATACAATGCGGATTTATCCAAATTTTAGCGGCGGTCGGCGAGGTGTAAAGGAAAGATACGTCCGTGCCGATTTTATGGAACGGTTTCGCTCATGTAGGCATTGGCTGCTGAAATACTGTCGGTCTGTTTGATGATGCTTCTAATACACACAGTTATATGCATAATGCCGATTTATCCACCTTTTGGCAGATGTCGACGAGGGAAAAGGAAGAGATACGTCCATACCGATCTTATGGAAAGGTTTCGCTCGTGTTTGGATTGGCTGCTCAAATCCTGTCGTTCTCTTTGGTGATGTTGTGAGCTGTTAACAGTCAGGACATCTCTTGTCTTAATGTGACGTCACCGAATACAGTGCCAGTATCAATGTCGAACGTAGTTTTAAGAAAGCCAAAAGTACCTCGTGATCACTTCGTCATAGGTGTTGCATTGTTACAGCGTAGATGAGCCGATGTGTACACTGAAGACAATTTAGGTTGTGCTCAGTATTCCACCATGCTCGGTGAGGTCCCAGATGCGGCCGTCACCATCCGAAAATGTAAACCTCGCCAACAGGCGGACCCGGCGCGGTGGTTCAGTGGTTAGAGAGCTCGGCTGCTGATCCGGAGTTCCCGGGTTGGAACCCGACCGCGGCGGCAGCGTTTCGATGGAGGCGAAACGCAAAGGCGCCCGTGTGCTGTGGGATGTGAGTGCATGTTAAATATCTCCAGGAGGTCAAACGTATTCCGGAGACCTCAACTATGGCCCCTCTTTCTGCTTTTCTTCTTTCCCTCCCTCGTTTACCCCCTTCCCTTACGGCGCGGTTCAGGTGTCCGCCGAAATGTGAGACAGATACTGCGCCATTTCCTTCCCCGAACAGCCAAATAAATTCAACACGCGGCAATTTGTTCCGCAAAACATTCTGGCTTGAACGTGTGGAAAACGTGTATTGGGGCAGTTGTGTCCTCGAGGACAAGGTTGGGCCTATAAAGAATATTTAGCCCCGGTTTCGACTGGTTGAAGCCAGTACGGGCTGCTGTGAAAAAAGGCATGCGGCGGTGACATCAATGAAGGTAGCCGTTTTGTGCGGCTGGCCCATACGACCCACAAGCCACAGGGGCTCACGATAGACAGCGTTGCACTACAAGACACGGCAAGCCTGTGGGCCCACGGGTTCCGGAAAATATTTGTGCCGCGAACGCTTCGGCCTGCCCTCGGCGCCGCAGGGTGCCGGCCCCGCCGCGGACGCGGGGCTCATGTTCAGCCGAAGACGCACCCCTCTCGGACTTGACATGTTTATGAGGGTCACCCAGCGCGGCTGTTCCCCACTCCTCTCGCGTCGGAACTCGGGTTGGTCTGGTTTTGGACACCAAGGACGCTTCCTTCCTGGAACCCGCAGTTTGGTCACGTGATCAGGCCGTTCGAAAACGGAACCGTCAACGGAACCGCCCAGTTCGCAGCTTTAATTAATGGACAAAAGGAGTCTTCCTCCGACAGCGGAGGAGAGCAGCTGCTCGGGGAGCCAATCTGTACGTTCCAATGGCCTGATGCCATCTCCTGTTCCTTTGGGTTCAAATCTCTGAATAAAGACGCAATTCCTGATCTTCACCGAGTCCGCAGCCCGTACCCCGAAACAACAGTCTATAGCGGTGTGCTGCGCCAAGACTCGCAGATAACTACGATATCAAAACCCCGGATGCCTGGTGACGTTCATCCTTGAATTACAGTACAGCTTGAGGCAGTAGAATAGTCGCTCTGCAGATTCCACAGAAGGGCTTGTGGGCGTAGGGACCCAAGTAATTATAGGAAAGGCTCATTGCGAGTCTTGATGTTCGATGGAGACCTGGACCGCATAGTGAGGGGGTTAGGGAAGAGGTGAATGTGTATAAATTTGAGTAACTAACAGATTCTGCGGTAGCTCTAGCTGAATTTCGATGTTTACGCAGTGACCAAAACCGCTGCACAATTTTCTCACTCGTGATACCGCATACTGAGAGAATGTATTTTAAATGCGACTTAAGCAGAGATGCAAACAAATGACACCTAAACCTGCGGGGTACTAGGTACCAAAGTTTAAACAGACTGGAAATCACTTCAGGCAGTTTGTTCGATGTAGCTAATTTTGTTCGTTATGTGATTCTTATCATTAGAACTATGAAACGAAGTGTTTTACAGAGTGCACTGGCCTGATAACGCTAGTATATAAAATGGTTGGAATTTCACGTTACTGTGACTTGTGCGCTTAAAATCTTCTACTTTGTATGTTTAATATTCAACTTGAGACCACTTGCTTCTAGAAGCTCAAAGCTCTTTCAGCCGTATTTTTCAGTCCGTTTAGAGCAGATTTATATCCCTCTAACCAAATAAATTGCTTGAGCGATGAATGGACTGAACACAAATAATAGGAAAATTACAGCTTCATGTACTATTGAGCTTTGATTTTTTTTGTTTACCCACCAGACACGTACTGCAAGGATCCAGGAGTGAGCCCGGAAGGTCACCGCCTTATTGTCCTGAAGAATGAAGCATACGAAGGAGAATGTTGCCCTCCAGAAACCACAATCTACTATGAATGCAATTACGGTTACAATTTGGAAGGCGAGAAAAACATCCGTTGCGGCCTTAACGGAAACTGGTCTGATCACCGACCCATGTGCAGACGTGAGTTCCCTCCTGAGCAAAGGAGTTCTGTAATGACGGTTCCATCCGTTTATATTTGTGCTTGCGCTGCATAATTCTGAAAGCACATCGGCTACTCATTTCTCAAAGAGCTTAGCATAATAAGCTGATAGGAAGTTCTTACAAAGGGGGAGCATAAAGAGGATAAATAGTCTGCGATTGCAGCAAATTGTTGATAAGTGAACAAGAGCAACTTTCAAGTATACTTTCAGACAATGGTTAAGAGCGGCGACAAATATTGTTGAAAGAGTAAATATGTGGAAAGGAGTTGAAAAAAAAACACGGTAGTACAATAAATGGGATTCAGGAAAATAACAAGGAATTCACAAGAAGAGTAAACGATAGCTAAAACGTGAGGTTATCAGTGAGTAAATTCTTTTAGAAACTCGTTCACGATGTGTTGGCAGTAAAGAGGTAATTAGACATCATCATAGTTAGCAGCCTGACTGCACACACTGCGGGGCAAAGACCTCTCCCATCTCTCTTCAATCAACCCTGTCCCTTGCCAGCTGCGCCCACCATATGCCCGCAAAGTTCTTAATCTCATCCGCCCACTTAACTTTTTCCCGCCCCTGCTACGCTTGCCTTCTCTTGGAATCCACTCCGTTACCCTAACGCGCCAGTGGTTTTCTTGCCTTCGCATTACGTGCCCTATCCAAGCCCATTTAATCCCTCTTATTTCGACCTGGATGTCATCAACTTCATCATCATCATCATCATCAGCCTTACTACACCCACTGCAGGGCAAAGGCCTCTCCCATGTCTCTCCGATTAACCCGGTCCTTTGCCAGCTGCATCCAACCTTTGCCTTTGCCTGCAAACTTCTTAATCTCATCCGGCCACTTAACCTTCTGCCGCCCCCTACTACGTTTACTTTCTCTTGGAATCTACTCCGTTACCCTTAAGGACCAGCGGTTATCTTGCCTTCGCATTACATGCCCTGCCCAAGCCCATTTCTTTCTCTTGAATTCGACTAGGATGTCATTAACCCGTGTTTGTTCCCTCACCCAATCTGCCCGCTTCCGGTCTCTTAACGTTACACCTATCATTTTTTTCCATGGCTCGCTGCGTTGTCGCGTTGTCCTTAACTTAAGCTGAACTCTTTTCGTTAGCCTCCACGTTTTTGCCCCCTAGGTGAGTACCGGTAAGATAAAGCTGTTGTGCACTTTTCTCTTGAGGGATTTTTAAACTACCACTCATGATCTGCGAGAACTTGCCATATGCGCTCCACACCATTCTTATTCTTCTAGTTATCTCCGTCTCGTGATCCGGATCAGCTGTCACTACCTGCCCTAAGCAGACGTATTCATGTATGACCAAAAAGGAACGCCGACCAAAAGGTTGTTGTTTAAAACGAAGACGTTTCGGCTTCCATACGGAAGCCTTGATCACTCTTCCGTATCAAGGCTTCCGTATGGAAGCCGAAACGTCTTCGTTTTAAACAACAACCTTTTGGTCGGCGTTCCTTTTTCTTCATACATGAATCTTCTACCCGACCAGACGAGTTTTCGTCAGACATTAGATTTCAAGTAGACGTATTCCGTCACAACTTCCTCTTGCTCTCGCTGCCAATTGTGAACTTTTGTTCCCTTGCTAGGCTGTTGAACATTACCTTGGTTTTCTGCATGTTAATTTTTAGACCCATCGTTCTGCTCTGCCCTTCAAACTCATTGATCATGATTTGCAGTTCACCTCCTGAGTGACTCAGCAAGGCAATGTCATCAGCGAATCGCAGATTATTTAGGTATTCTCCATTTATTCTTAATCCCAACTGTTCCCAATTCAGGCCTCGGAATACCTCCTGTAAACATGCGGTGAACTGCATTGGCGAGATCGTGTCTCCTTGAGTGACGCCCTTCCTTATTGGAATTTTATCGCTGACTTTATGGAGGACTATAGTAGCTGTGCAGTTGCTATATATATCTTCCAGTATTTTGGCATAAGGGTCTTCTACCCCCTGATTACGCAATGACTGTATGACTGCTGAGGTTTCCACTGAGTCGAATGCTTTCTTGTAATCGATGAAAGCTATATCGAGAGGTTGGTTATATTCTGCGCATTTCTCTATCACCCGATTGATAGTGTGAATATGATCTATTGTGGAATATCCTTTACGAAAGCCTGCCTGATCATTTGGTTGATTAAATTCCAAGGTTGCCCTGACTCTATTAGCGATTACCTTAGTAAATACTTTGTAGGCAACGGATAGTAAGCTGATCGGCCTGTAATTTTTCAAGTCCTTGGCGTCTTCCTTCTTATGAATTAAGATAATGTTTGCATTCTTCCAAGCTTCTGGTACAGTCGAGGTCATAAGGAATTGCGTATACAGGGTGGCTAGTTTTTCTAGCACAATGTACCCTCCATCCTTCAACAGATCTGCTGTTACCTGATCCTCTGCAGCTGCTTTTCCCCCTTTCATTGCTTCTAAGGCTTTCTTTACTTCATGTTTCATTACTGGCGTGATGACGCATTGCTGTGCACTGCTGTCTTTCTCATTAACGCTCTGATTACATTGGCTGCTGTTCAGGTCTGTGTAGAACTGTTCGGCTACGTTAACTATCCTATCCATATTGCTAATGACATTGCCCTGCTTGTCTCTTAATGCATACGTCTGGTTTTTACCTATGCCTTGTTTCCTCTTCACTGCTTTTAGGCTACTTCCGTTCTTTAGAGCATGCTCGATTCTCTCCATATTAAAACTTCCTTATGTCGGCTACCTTACGCTTATTTATTAACTTTGATAGCTCTGTTAGTTCTATTCTGTCGGTAGGGTTAGACGCCCTCATGATTTGGCGCTTCTTAATCAGATCTTTCGTCACCTTAAATAGCTTTCCGTTATCCTGTTGAACTGACCTACCGCCTACTTCTACTGCGCACTCCATAATTATTGATGTCAGATTATCGTGCATTGTATGAACATCAATGTCGTCTTCCTCAGTTAAGGCTGAAGATTTGTTTTGCAGCGCTATCCTAAACTCCTATTCTTTCCCTCTTGCGGCTAACTCGTTAATGGTCTTCCGCTTCACCAGCTTTTTCCGTTCCCTCTTCAAGTCTAAGCTTATTCGCTAAAACGCAGCTTTCCGCGCACGGCCACATCCTGAATGGGGCCAGCTTTAGCGCATAGTATGAGGTCGACTTCATTTTTAGTTTCTCCACTGGGGCTCTTCATGTCCACTTCCTGTTTTCTCGTTTGCGGAAGAAGGTATTCATGATCCGTAAATTATTTCTATCCGCGAATTCGACTAACGACTCTTCCCTGCTATTTCTAGAGTCTATCCCATAGTCACCTACCGCGTGGTTGTCAGCCTGCTTCTTGCCCAGCTTCGCCCTGAAGTCGCCCATCAGTACAGTGTACTGTGATTTTACTTTATTCATTGCCGATTCTACGTCCTCATAGAAACCTTCGACGGTCTCGTCATCATGGCTGGATGTGGGTGCGTAGGCCTGCACCACTTTCAGCTTGTACCTCCTATTCAGCATAATTACTATAGCTTCTACCCTCTCGTTTATGCTATAGAGCTCCTCTACGTTGCCAGCTATATCCTTATTAATGAGGAATCCCACACCTCGTTCTCGTCTATACTCTAATCCACGATAGCATGGTATGATTCAGTCCTTTAGTAATGTTATACGCCTCACCTGTCCTCCTAACATCGCTAAGCACAATCGCATCCCATTTAATTCCCGCTAGTTCCTCGAACAGCACTGCTAGGCTAGCCTCACTAGATAAAGTTCTAGCGTTAAACGTTGCCAGGTTCCGATTCCAATGGCGGCCTGTCCGGGGCCAGAGATTCTTAGCACCCTCCGCTGTGTCACAGGTCTGACCGCCGCCGTGGTCAGTTGCTCCGCAGCCGCTGGGGACTGAGGCCTGAGGGTTAATTGGTTTGATCATAGAAGATTGTGGCCAAGTACTACACCAGGGTGGCTAAATCCTGCTCTGGTGAGAGAGTGCGTTGTCGGTTCTGGTCACCGAGATCAGGCCGCACTCCAGGCCTGGTTATGCAATTCCATCGACACGCGGATTTTTTTAAACCCTGTGGAGAATTGCGCGGCACCAGGATTCGAACCCCGGTACTCTTGCACGCGAGGCGGATGCTCTACCTCTACGCCATCGCTGCAGCATTTGATCCCTAACCCAGTCCTCACTCTTCCGGTCTCTTAACGTTACACCAATCATTTTTCTTTCCATAGTAAGGTGCGTGCGTTGTCTCTAAGTTCACTGAGCCCTTTTCGTTCGCCTCAACGTTTCTGCCCCGTAGGTGAGTACTGCTAAGATACAGCTGCTGTGTACTTTTCTCTTGAGGAATATAGCTAGACTGCCATTCATGATCTGAGAGAAACTGCCATATGCGCTCCAACCCATTCTTATTCTTCCAGTTATCGCCCTCTCATGATCCGGTTGAGCGGTCACTACTTGCTCAAAGTAGACATATTTCTTTACCACTTGGTGCACCTCGCTACCAATTCTGAACGGCCGGTCCCTTGCTAGACTGTTGAACATTATATGATATTCTGCATGTTAACTTTGAGACAAACCGTTTTATTCTGCCTGTGTAACCCATTGATCATGCTTTGCAATTCATCTCCTTAGTGGCTCAGAAAGGCAATGTAACCAGCGAATTGCAGATTATTTAGGTATTATTCATTAACTCTTATCCGTAACTGTTCCCAATGCAAGACTCAGAATACCTCCTGTAAAAATCCGATGAATAGCATTAGCGAAATCCTGTCTCATTTTTAGTCTCACCATTGGGGCTCTTCCAGGATCACTTCCTGTTCTGTCGTTTGCTGAAGAAGGTATTTATGCAGAATCGTAACTTGTTAGGCCAGTTGGTGCATTGTACCAGGTCGCGTGCACAAGAAAAGTGAATCACAAGGACGACGCTGGAGACACAACTGAAAATTTTACTTGGTCAAAGAAGCCAGCAGGGCAGGGCGCACATGCGCGTGAGCAGACAATGCCGACAAAAAGAACAAAAATACTGCTATCTTGCACGCGGAGACTAAGTCCCAGTCATGAATCAGTATTGTTTAGAAAAAAAATTGACTGACGTATCGCTTACGCAATCACTGCGTGAGTTTTTTATTCTAAAAGCTTCCAAGATTTCTCGCTCTATATTTTTTTTGCCTCCGCCGATGATTTTCACACTGCTGAACAGTGGAGTGAGGTTTCAACTTTTGTTGAATGTTTTGGGAGATTGGCCGTATTATCAGGTTGCAGTCTTAACCGCTCGTTAATGCATTGGCCAGTATGGCCGATATAGGCCTTACCACATGACGGGGCGGAACGAGTAAACAACGTTGGTAGTACATTTTATGGATATTGGTGCTTCAATTTACAATCTTTTCTTGAGGTCTTCGCAGGAAAACGGGAACATGACGAAAATTTTGTGATTGCTGAAAACACAATGTTTACAACATATTTCATTGCCACCTTTTTGATACAATGTGAGACTTTGTGCATATAGAGAATAACAGCAGGCCTGAAATCCTTGTGTACGCGTACACAATTTCTTGTGTACGCGACCTCTTCGGCTGGTTCGTCTACAAGGTACCGATGATCCGTAAATTATTTCTATCTGCGAACTCTACTAATAACTCTCCCCTGCTATTCCTAGAACCTATCCCACAGTCGCCTACCGATGGTCGCCAGCCTGCTTATTTCGCAGCTTCGCATTGAAGTCGGCCATCAGTACAGTTTACTGTGATTTTCCTTGGTTCATTTTTGGTTCCACGTCTTCTTAGAAGCTTTCAATGATCGGGTCATGGCTGGATGTAGCTGCGTTGGCTGGTACCACCTTCAGTTTGTACCTTCGTTTGAGCTTAATTGCGATAGCTGCCAGCTTTTCGTTAATACTGTATATTTATTTGAATTCTTCATTTCATTTTAATTTCCTTAGCACCCCATTTTTTGGGTTAATACATAAAAGGTGGATTTTAGATAAGAGAGTATAAGATTTTTTGTTTCAAAATGATAGGTGCGACGTGGCTTTATCTAGAAAACTGATGGCAGGCGGTGGCTGCGATCTCATGGAGAACGTTATTTCAGTCACTTGCTGCTTGGATGACCAATGCGGTGAGACGTGCTTAATGGCGCTGCTCAGACATATAGTTGCTGTCTAAGTTGGGAGAAATAAAATTTCTGAAATAGGCATTGGCTAGAAATGCGGCGACGGAGGGAAAGACTCGATAATTAACCGTGTAGCTTGAGGGATGAAACACTAGTATCGGATGAGCATGAGCGATGAATGAAGCGGGTGGCTGTTTTTCACGGCTCCTAATGAGCCAATGAGGTATGCTTGTTGTGGATTCCAAATGGCGAATGCGAACTCAAGTTTTCACTTGATGAACGTTTTCTAAATATTAAGTTCCATTGCGAAGATGACATTTAAGAATGCCTACTTTTGATCGCAGTTGAGATTAGTTATGTTGCATGCGCGCGCCATGATAGATCATTGCTAATTGTGATGTCTAGGTAAGTATAGAAAAGGACAATTTTGATAGGAGAACCGGAAATCGCATACTCAAATGAATACAGCTTGCGACGGCGATGAAAATATATTGGGTTTTATTTAATGGAATCAAGTGTCATCAACCAGTGATTGCATCATGCTTGAATGCGGTGTAGGTTGTCTTCGAGGGATTCCTGACCAGCGTCGTTAGTAACTGGGACTTAAATATCACAGTCGTCGGCGAATAGACGGATATGACATGATAAATTTTGTGGAAAATCATTAATATAAATTAGAGATAGGAGGGGACGAAGGACCGTTCTTGTGGAATGCCCGATTTTACCGTTAGACGGATAGTTGAATAGTGGTTAACAAGGGAAACTGAACATTGTGTAAGCAATTCTTTTGCCTATGTAATAATTTCTGGATGCATATTCAGTTGGTAAAGTGTCAAGAGTATACGTTGTTGAGATACCTTATCGAATGCTATGGTAAAGTCTAAAAGGATGGCGTCAGTTTGCAGTTAGCATCAAGGTTGGAATGAAGACCGTGACGGAAGATAGCAAGCTGCGTCTCGCATATTAGGCCTTCGCGAAATCCACGTTAGAATGGAGTGAAACAATCATCATTGAATCTAGATGCTACATTACCAGGGAGCACATGACATGTTCTATGAATGAAAGAGGAAAGCTAGTCAGCGAAATGGGGCAGTAGGTCCGTGGCAAATTTTTGTTACCTTGTTTGGAAACACGAAGGACCTTCCCAATTTTCCAGTCTTCCGGGTTGATACCTGTGGCAAATGACTGGGAAGTCAATAAGTGCAAGAAGTTTGATGAAATGCATTTGGTCTTCTTGAGAAAATTCAAGCTAATTTCGTGGGTTCCGCCTAACGATGGGGTTTTTAATTGGTGAATTGCGCAATAAATGCCATTTGTAAAAATATTGATGGGTGGCGTTGCCAGTTCGCTATTAGAAGGTAGTGAAAGAAATGGTTCTCCAGGCTCTTTTGTGCATACCGATGACAATGCTGCTTTAAACATGTCGCCACATTGAGCATCATTCACAGTGTCGCCATTACCGCAAGTAAGAGGGAAGTCGAACGACTGCTGGTGATGCATCACGTCCCAAAATTTTCTCAGGCTACTGGTTGTCATTTTGGGCAGGTCATTGTGCTGTATAATTTATCCCACGCACAGGAGCTCGGTTTAAGATTCGCGCACGGTACAGCCGCTTCTTTTTGCTTTTTATTCTTTTAAGTGTTGTGCTGAACCAAGAATTTTAATGATTGGTGTAGTATAAATCGGTTCCTTAGATCTCTTATTTCAAGTTGTAAGATTGGCCAGTATTCGTCGCCTGTGTGCTGGTGGTAGTGCAGTTCCAAAGCGGGGAAGGGGGAATTCAAATAATTATTCATTGTTACGCAGTCAGCCTTATCCCAAAGCTTCATTGATTTTTTGGACACGTTCCTTTCATCTGGACTCAATAACTGTATGGTACACTGATTTTCTTGAGGTAATAGAAGCTAAGGTCTAAGAGTCACTAGTTAGAGATTTCTAGCATGTTTTATAATATCTCTGTAATGCGTGTTGGCTCAGTTATTGGTTCTGAAAGATTAAAATTAAGATTAAAATAAACTTTAACGGTAGCTAGGAAGCAAATGACTAAGAAAAGTTGTCGTATGGCGAAGTTTTGGTTGAAACTGCTAAGGGATGACCAATGCGGTGAGTCGTGCGTGATGGCGGTGCGCAGATGTATGGCTGCTGTTTAAGCTGGGAATAATAAAATTTATGAAATAGACACAGGCTAGAAATGCAGGGTGAAGAGCAAAATAAATGAAATTCACTGAGCGAAAACCAATTAAAAAGGATGTCTCCTTGGCTTTGAGACAGCGCCTAAGATGACATTCCACGTTCTATGAATTGTTCAAGACGGTAAATAAAATGTGGAGTTCTTGAAAACCCCTCATCTCAATGCTGCTCGAGGCTTGTTTTTCTTTTGAGAAAACTGAAAGCAAAGCGTTGTTTGAAAATTGAAGATAACCTCAAAGATATGCTCTGAGAAGCACACACTGCTCGGCCTTTGGAAAGGATGATCAACAGAAAGATATACATTTTGAAGTGGACCTAATATTCCAGCTCCCGGATACTTTTTTAACAGGCACAGATGTGCGCTTGTCGGCAGTAGAATTCGCTATTTCGGGCGTCTGAGTTGCAAGGTATTGCGTAGTACCGGTCTGCACTGCACCGCTCAGAAACGCTAGAAATAAATCTCATAGCAAGTCCACCTAGATATCTCGCACCCAAACCAGGCAACCTTGTACACTCTACGCGATTTTTCGTCGTTTGAAAGTAAAGGGGAACATAAGTTATGCGAGATGAATCTCTTTTCTCCGGAAATGTTTGGTGAGAAAAAAGAATAACTAGAAGAATTTTCAGGACAATATAATTAAGCCCCGATAGAAAAGAGACGAATGGAAGGACGAACGCCGTGCTATTTAGCAGCCCCTCTTCAGTCTAAGTCACCAACTTTGGTGGTATGTTTGCTGATTAGGAAACTGCAGCCTTTTGTAACTGAAAGCCGTTAGCCAACGTGGCAAGTGAAAAATGTAGAGATAACGTTGTTAATAAACAAGAGCACCTTCACTCTTCGCGCGGAGGCCAGGAATGTTGCTTCAAAAAGGCCTAGTAGCATCGGTGCGATCAGTAGTTGGGATGTGGCGCATGTAGACGACGCTTCTGGAGTCACGTACGGAGGTGAGCTGCGTGGTTCGCGTAAAGGCTAGGCATTATTTGATTTCGTTGCACAGTAAACCGGTCAGGTTCGAACCCGACCGCAGCGGTTGCGTTTTTATGGAGGAAAAACGCTAAGGCGCCCGTGTGCTGTGTGATGTCAGTGCACGTTAATGATCCCCAGGTGGTCGAAATTATTCCGGAGCCCTCCACTACGGCACCCCTTTCTTCCTTTCTTGTTTCACTCCCTCCTTTATCCCTTACCTTACGGCGCGGTTCTGGTGTCCAACGATATATGAGACAGATACTGCGCCATTTCCTTTCCGCAAAAAACCAATTATTATTATTGCACAGCTAACAGAACGTTATATACCCAGTGACAGTGGAGCGACGCTCTATAGGGACAAACGTCCGGTCATCGTCGGGGCACCGTACACTCGACGCCCCCCGGCGTGTTATCGCCATGCTCTGCGGAAAGACGAGACCAGTCAGGAAAGAAGGCCGTGCCGATACGTCGCTGGGTGGCATCGAGTCGGTGTTGCACAACCATTGCAGCTCCGGGCGTGAAGCACTGGGCGTCAGTACACAAGGCTCGGACACACATTTTTTGCGCCAACGACGCCGTTATAATCGCAATGACAATGTTTTAAGACTTACGAAATCCTCCTCTGGTAGCTTGTTACTAAAGCAGCCACACTTATCAGAAATGGCAATGGGCGCGGTAAATCTTGACTGGGCTACACTTACCTTTTCATGCTGCGTACATAACGCACCTATTCGCAACCTTGTGTCGCTTCCGGTGGTGGTCTGGTGAATTTTCGGAGTGATAGCAAACCCAGGCTGCAACCGACGAGACAGCCCTCTATTTCCACTGCGAGCATGAACATGTTTTCCTCGTTCAGTTGTTGCTCTTTTTTGATCAAGGGTTGCGCTCTTACATTGCTCGCTTGAGACGAACGGTTGCGCTTTAACAAGTTATTTGTGGCAGAATAAAGGTTTATAATTTGTGCATTCAGTCTAGAGTAGGAATAATGGTTGTAGGACAGTAGTTCGTATATGAAAGGACGAAAAATATTTTTAGTGTATGCAGGCACCATGTAATTATTATGTTATATCCTTCAAGTCGGCTTAAATATGAAGAGAGAACGGCAGAAACAAGCGAAGCGGAAGCTAATTAAAGGGTTAGTTGTGAGACGGAAAGCAGTGAAATTCAGGAGTTTGCTGCACAGCAGATATTTCGCATTAACAGAGGAAGATGACCCTGATGTTGAAACAGTGGACGATAATCTCACAGCTGTCTTTACGGAGTGCGCTGCAGAAGTACGCGGTTTGACAGGATCACGAAAAACTATCGCAGGAGACGAAATACCTGATTGAGAAACGCCAAAGCATGAAGATGTCTAACCCTTAAGAAAGAATAAAAGTATGAGAGCTACCGAAGTTAATAAAGAAACGGAAGGTAGCCGTCATAAGGGAGTATAATATGGTGAGAACCACGCTCTAAAGAAAGGCTTTTGCACCACAGCGGTGAAGAGGAAACTAGACATGGGTAAAAAACCAGATCTATGCATTAAGAGACAAGGAGGGCATTGCAATAGCAATATGGATAAGATAGTTATATCGCCGAAGAGTTCTACACAAATATATACGGTAGCCAATGTAATCAGCACGTTAATGCGTCAGACGTTTGCACAGAGCAATGGAACATTCTGTCAGTAAAGAAAAAGGAAGTAAAGAAAGCCTTAGGAGCAATGCAAAGGAGAAAAGCAGCTGGTGAAGGTCAGGTAACCGCAGATTTCTTGAAGGAAAAAGGGGAGGAGGTGGTCGGAAAAACTACCCACTCTGTATATGCACTGCTTCATGACCTCGAGCATAGCAGAAGCTTGGAGGAACGCACTAAATACCTTAATTATTAAGAAAGCAGACGTCAACGACTTGATAAATTACAGACCCATCAGCTTACTGTCTGCTGCCTACAATATATTTACTAAGGTAATCGCTAATAGTCTCAGGACAACTTTACACTTTAATCAACCGAATGATCAGGCTGGCTTTCGTAACGGATACTCCACAATAAAGCATATTCACGCTACAAATGAGGGGATAATAAAGAAATACTTACAATATATCCAAAATCTATTTATTACCTTCTTTGATTATGGAAGAGCATTTGATTCTATGAAAACCTCAGCAGTCTTAGATGCATTGCGGAATGAGGCTGTAGAAGTATCTTATGTAAAAATACTGGAAGATATCTGCAACAACTGCACAGCTACTTCATAAAGTCAGCAATAAAAATCCAGTAAGGAAGTGTGTTAGGCAAGGAGACGATGATATTCGCTGCCTGTTTACATGAGGTATTCCGGTGCATTACCTGGCAACACGTGGGGATAAGAAATGAAGAATACCTAAGTAATACGCGATTCGCTGATGACATTGCATTGCTAAGTCAATCAGGAGATGAACAGTACAGCATGATAAATGAGGTAGACAGGCAGAGGAGGACGGTAGGTCTAAAAATTAACATACAGAAATCTAAAGTAATGTTCAACAGTCTAGCAAGAGAACCACAGTAGCGAGGTGCTGGAAGTGGGAAAGGAATTTGTCTACTTAGGGCAGGTAGGGACCACTCATCCGGATATGAGAGGGAAATAACTAGAATAATAAGAATCGTATGAAGTGCCATATGGAAAGCTTCTCTCGGATCGTGAATGGCACTTTACGAATGTCCCTCTAGAGAAAAGTATACAACTTTATCTTACCAGCACTCACCTATGGGGCAGGAATGTGGAGGCTAACGAAAAGGTTTAGGATTAGATTAAGGACACCGCAGCGAGCTAAAAAAAATGATAGGTGTCGTGTTAAGAGACCGGAGGCGGGCTGGGTGGGTGAAGGAATAAACGCGGCATAATGACATCCAAACGGGAATTAAGAGGAAGAACATGGTTTGGTAGGGCATGTAATAAGAAGGTAAGGTAACCGCTGGTCGTTAAGAGCAACGGAGTTAATTCCAAAAGAACGTAAGCTTAGCAGGGGGCAGCAGAACATTGGGGGGGGGGTGGTTACGGTGGCCGCAGCTCTGAAAAAGCGAGGTTAATTAGAGCGACATAAGAGAAGCCTTTGCTCTGGAGTGGGCGCAGTCAGGCTGATGATGATGATATCAATGGCGGCAAAGTTTGCAAGGAACTAAAACAGTCGTGGCCGTTAAGCTAATATGACACGAAAACGCGAAAACATATCCTACCAGGCTTTTAACGTCGTGATTTGTTGTGATGCTGACTGAGGAGGTAGGAAGGCGTAGTGCTACGTCCTTTTAGACACATGGATGCTGTTTGCGGCCAGCTTTTACATTACTCTTTTTTAGTATATTTTCACGGTTTCTAAACAAACGCTTTGTCTGCGGCGGCTCCTAGACGAATGCTTTCTTAGAGAAAATGGTTAGTGGAATCAGTGGGACATAAAAGAACCTCTAATGCATATTCTACCATTTTCTCCCCACGACGGAGTGAATGCGAGGCATCAAGCAGAGATATGTTTCTGAAATTCAGGGAAAAGAGATAATATTTATTTTTGGCGTGGCATTAAATTTGTTACTAGAGAAACTGACAGCAGAGCCCAGGCAACAATTCTGCATGCATTTACCAAGAGCATAACCTAAATCCTCCGTCCAAAGTTTATAAGCCGTGAACATTGCTTTTGAGCCAGACCGTGTGGCTTGTAATGCATCTTTAGCGATCACAATATCCCCGAGGTATGAGGATGTCCGGTACTGCCTTCTCCAGTTGTCAGAACTTGCGCGAGTGTTACAGAATCCTCACTACAGTGCTTAGAAGCTATAGAAGTCACATAATTCTACAAGCTCAGACGGCAAAGTATCTCTAAGCAATATACAACTCTAACCTGGCGGGCGCACACGCATTGAGCAAGTTCCTGCAAAAAGAGTTCGGGCCAGTGTAATCCTGCGCAGGCTTTGCAGTGCTGGGTCAGGCATGAGAAGGCACACACTTCTGCTGATTGATGAAATGTACGGCCACCCAATTTTGGAGTTGGGCTCTGTTTATATTCTCAGCAGCTGCAGCCTATAAGCGATCAGACTCTCTCCAAGGCATGGCGATGTAGCACTTGCACGAGTGGTACAGGAGCCTCACTACATAGCTTAGAAACAAATTCGCTTGGCTGCAAACTTCTGAAAAAGCCTCAACATTTCACTCTTGCGCCTTGTCTCCACTGTGGCTTCGCGTGTCTCTTTTCCGTCATCGCGTTTCGCGCATTTGGATTAAACCATGCGCTCTCCCTGCTCATGGTGAACTTGGCGCTCTTGTCGCGTCCGCTGAACATCCTTTGCTCCAGTAAAACTGTTTTTTTGGGTTAGTTGGCTCATGCTGAAAGTAACATGAAGACGGTGCGACCAACGGTAATAGAAGAGACGCACATATGACACCATCAGCTCCTGGTCCTGTCGGTTGTCTGTCTTTTCTGTCCCTGTTTGTCGCCCACCTTCATATTACATCCTTTTTATCGGCTGTGCGATCAGTCTCTCGAGCTTGGCGCTTTGCTCCTAAGTCACGTTCATCTACCGTAGTATTCTGACCGGACCGTCGCTTCCGCTCAGACGCCGCGGCGCACTTCTCCACCGATACAACTTCGCGCGACGCAGTTGGCGCTTGTTCCGTGGCAGGTTTGGAGGCATACAAGATGAGAGAAAGGCTGGCTGAAGTGCGCACTCCGCGTCCTTAGGGTGCTCCGCAAAATGATTGGTTCCGAATGGCTCCGAGTGGTCCGCAACTGTGTCCGAGTGGCTGTCAGTGTCTCCGAGTATGATCCGTTTGGCTCTAAATGATGAAGTTTTGGGACGTCATACCTCATTACGTACATGACACGAGACTCTCAGGAATTTGAAAGTTTCGCCTTTTCTTAACGGTAATTTCCTTTGGCCCAGTATGCACAGATATGATAAATTTTTAAATCCTCCATCTGTAAGGCACATCCTTTTACACCGTTCGGCTTGCAGATTGCAGTGCTGGCCTAGTAGCTTGAGCATCCGCCTCGCATGCAAAAGTGCAGGATGCGACTTCCAGTGCAGCTGAATATTCACCGGTGATACAACGAGTATGTGGAGTTCGCTGACCTTTTCGCGAACTCGTTGGTATTGTGTTCGCAAGGTAGGCCGCTCCAATGGAGTCGGAAGTCGCCAACAAAGGGACTCGTCCCGTCTCGGCCTCCCCTGCTTGCGACGGACGTCCTCGTTTACACCGCGCCGCCTCGGGCATAATCCGCCTTGAAAAAGCCTAACCAGATACAGCTGTCGACATGTCTGCGTCGTCAAGGGGTGACGAGACTTCGGCGATGCGGGAGAGATACAGCTGGATGGGGACCGAGTGCTGGGTGACCAGGAAACGGATTATTCCCTTAACGACTGTGTTCTCTTTGTTGCTGTCAACAACCTGAGTCATCGCCTCGTCGGCACATGTTTCTAGCATCTGTGGTGCCGTGGGTGGCGTGGGGAACGGAAGTCGCATTTGTGTTGTGTGGTTATCTGAAACCTCCTTCGCAAATGTTTTAATCAGAACCTTTTCCCCAATCTCTGATCAGTGGGCGGACCTTATTTTCCTTTCCCTAACCACTGATTGGCGAGATGGGTCGTTTGTTATCTTATTGGTTGCTTTCCCCGATAAGGGCGGAGACAGAGGGTTTAAAACCAAGCGCTCTGGGTTGAGCGGGGGCTGAATTCGTCTGATCCACGATTTAGTCATGTAAATAGTTTTCTCCTTGCTTTGTTTCTTCTCGTTTTTTTACCTACGTTGTAAATAAATAGTTAACCTTCTCCTTTCCTTGAGTAATGTGAATGTTTGCGAGTAGAACCACCGGGTCATCAAGAAACCCCGATTTCATCATCAAGTAGTTTCCTCTCATCGCCACCGGAAGGGGAAACTCAACTGGCGCAGTCGACACAGGATCATAACTTCTTTCTACTCAAGGCATTGGACGGAAGGTGAGAAGAACAAGTCGGTGGAAAAGCTGTTTGTCCCAAAGGAGAAAAAGTGAAGCTGCGTTGAAAGACGTCGTCGAGAGCTTCAGGATCACGGGTCGAGTTCGAGAGGACGTCGGAGGCTCAAGTCAGCAAGGAGCTGAGGGAACCGGGCAACGACAAGCCATCGAGGGTTCGATTCAGCGAGCTTCTGAAAAGAACCAAGCGTCCACATCGAAAAGGTTGAGAACCAAGCGACCCAGTCAAACCAGGCAGGAGTCAGCGAGCTGCTTAGAGATCCAGGGCTCAAGCCGTCCGCATCTAGGAGCCTGTCGTTATCACTGAGGACGACGAGATTACCGTGGCAGAGAGCAACGAGTGAGGTAGGAGATCTTTCTGCTTTCTCCGAATTCACCATGTCGGTGTAGTGTTTAGTGCTACAAACGATAATACAGAAAACGGAGATGGCTGCCGTACGGTATGATCGGGAGGGCATGATGCGACGCGTTGAGCAGGAGGAGGCAGAAAAGCTGAGTGAAATTGACAATTTTAAACTCCAAATTGAGCTAGAAAAGAGAAAACTTGCACAGATGCAGTTGAAATTAAGGCAAGGGACGAAAGTTGATAGCGAGGTCTTATTCGCAGCAGTTCAATGTTATAACTGCATGAAATTTGGACATTCGATGATTAACTCTCCGAACTCAAAGCAAGAACCAGATGTTCCCGCGGTGAGGGCAGATGTGTGCAAACTAGTAGCTCAGGTAAAGATGCTGGCGCCTGATAAGCTACATTCCCAGTCGGAGATGACTGTCAATAAGGTCAGTCAACCAGATGGGACGGAAGATCTGGCATGCGGAGACTTGCATACCGAATGTCAGAGTTCTGAAACCTGTGTGGATTCAGGGACTGAAATAAAATTAACAGGAGACCAAATTCAGTTACTTTCTAGGGGTGAGTGCTCTGAAGAAACGAAACAGGAAGATGCGGTTCTCCAGGTAGCCGACGCTGATCTGTCGTGTGTGCCGATGACCACAGCTTTGAAAGCTGAAGCGGTTAGACAGCAGGGCCTAACCTTGTGTGTCGCACCAGAAGAGATAGGCATAGGAGCGTTAGCCACTCCTGTGACGAACATGTCAGAGCAACCCAATATAGACCAGAACCAGGAGACACATGACTGTATTGCTCGCGAACAAGAGCTCAGCATCGTACCCCAGCCAGTGTGCGCTAACTTAGACGCAGCATTAAGGGTCGAGGACGGGGAGAAGGCGGATCTGATAGTGAGAACGCTCTTCGCTGTAGATAGTAATCCAGCTGCCAAAGATAAGTTGTCTTGCCAGTCGGTGCTGACACTGTGCGCGCTGACAGATCTAGCTGTAGGGCAGCTAGTAACATCGGAAATAAACTCGCTACTAGAGCAGCCAGAAAGGAACCAGCCAGATGAAGAACATCAGAGCTCAGATTTTGATGAGCGTTTCAGAATCTCGCACGAATCTGTTCGAGACAGACTCGAGGCTTCAGTTGAGCTTCAGGCAAATCCGGAAGCTGCAGATGTTTCTGCATCAGATTGGGAGCTGACAGGGACAGCTGCAAAGAGTTTCGCAGCACATAGGAAACTGGTGGATGCGGGCAATGCCTCCATTCCTGTAGGTTTCCACATGGAGCAACCTGCCCCATTAGCAGAAGTGTGGAAGCAAGGCGGCGAAGATGATCGTAAAACGATAACGAATGAGCGCATGCTTTTCTTTGAGGAGAACGCCGGCTGCCAACGCTGGAAACAGCTAGCACTGCCGGAAACTGCATGTCAAAATGTAGGTCAAGTTGCCGATGACAGGCCCAACCCTATTCTAAAATTCAAAGGGCGAATGCCGACGCAATACCAACAGCAGCCTTCGTGGCCCGTGGGGAGTCTGTAAGCTCTATTAATTTTGAGAAAAGCGACAAGGGAGATCCGATAGCGGCGGCAGCCTTTACAACCGGCGCCGTTCCGGATAAATCGGAATTTTGGTCCAATCTTGTGGATAACGCTCATCAGAAACATGATGTTCTGTTTCGAGATGTAGGCGGCTAGAAGTCATTTCTGCCAATCTGGTGCACCGATATGACTTGGTGGATTCTGGAATGTGCAGATTGGTGTCCTAACCTTGTGTGTGCTGATTGAATTAAGCGCAATGTGCGCGTGTGTGTGTGGACTGATGGAACTGCCGAGCATACATGGGCGCGCGTGTGTAATTTTGTTCCGAGAGCCTTGTGGCCGGACTTTGTCACACTGAGAGCAAGTGTCCGCGTGACATTCTTGGTTGGGAGGTGTGGAGTTCGCTGACCTTTTCGCGAACTCGTTGGTCTTGTGTTCGCAAGGTAGGCCGCTCCAGTGGGGTCGGAAGTCGCCAACAAAGGGACTCGTCCCGTCTCGGCCTCCCCTGCTTGCTGCGGACGTCCTCGTTTACACCGCGCCGCCTCGGGCATAATCCGCCTTGAAAACGCCTAACCAGATACAGCTGTCGATATGTGTGCGTCGTCAAGGGGTGACGAGACTTCGGCGATGCGCGAGAGATACAGCTGGATGGGGACCGAGTGCTGGGTGACCAGGAAACGGATTATTCCCTTAACGACTGTGTTCTCTTTGTTGCTGTCAACAACCTGAGTCATCGCCTCGTCGGCACATGTTTCTAGCATCTGTGGTGCTGTGGGTGGCGTGGGGAACGGAAGTCGCATTTGTGTTGTTTGTGTGGTTATTTGAAACCTCCTTCCCAAATGTTTGAATCAGAACCTTTTCCCCAATCTCTGATAGTGGGCGGACCTTATTTTCCTTTCCCTAACCGCTGATTGGCGAGATGGGTCGTTTGTTATCTTATTGGTTGCTGTCCCCGCTAAGGGCGGAGACAGAGGGTTTAAAACCAAGCGCTCTGGGTTGAGCGGGGGCTGAATTCGTCTGATCCACGATTTAGTCATGTAAATAGTTTTCTCCTTGCTTTGTTTCTTCTCGTTTTTTACCTATGTTGTAAATAAATAGTTAACCTTCTCCTTTCCTTGAGTAATGTGAATGTTTGCGAGTAGAACCACCGGGTCATCAAGAAACCACGATTTCATCATCAAGTAGTTTCCTCTCATCGCCACAGGAAGGGGAAACTCAACTGAGTAGTTACAGGGTTTCCCTTGGCCTGGTGTTCGGACTGTTGAGGCGAAGTGTTTGGAATATGGCTCTTTGTCCCCAGCTTGTGTAAATAAAAATACCTTGTGCATTGACGCTATTTGGGCAAAGCTTCCCTTGCGCCATAAAAATCCTTCATCATCGACTACTAGCCTTGAAATCCGTCCTCATTCTCCAAACTGTCGGGTCGTATGACGAGCATCGAGCCTCTAGGTTTCCGGTGTTCGGCCAGGCCCTTATGCTCCTTGTGGTATTGTGAACTTCTGTGACGGCTGCGGTGCTGCGAAATTTTGAATCCAGGCGCAGTTTTAACCATTAGTAGGAACATGAGCTTTCGCGTTTAGGCAACTACACTCTCCATAGCGCCAAGTGTAATCTCTAGTCTTTGTTCAGGGCCTTCTGCTAAGAGTGTTAGAAAAGCTGTGGGCAGTAACCTGTCATGGTGCGTGAGATTAGGGAGTATGGGGTGGAAGGAGCTTCCCAGTCGGCCATCCACCGCTGTAACAGGAGAGTCTGGCGTGACAGACCCATTGAGAGAGGGTGGAATGTGGTGTAGGGCATTGGCGGCATTGGAACAGCCTGTTAGCAATCATCGGCAATGTCGCGGGTGCGCGGCGAACGCGGACCAGGCTGAGAATGACGATGCCATGAATTTGCCAAAGTGTCCCGTATAACCGTCTCTGTTGAATCTGTGCTTAGAACTAAATGCGACGTATAAAATAGCACTGTTGTTAGCTGGAACCAATTCCGAGGTTGTGTCGGAATGAGTAGAGCACTCGTTAGTGCGGAATCCTCTTGTAATCTCGATGTGGAGGTTGAATAGTCTTTTAGTGATGCCAGCATGTCTATGAAAATACTTATTTCCAGTTTCCTAAAGAATAATTGTTAAGCATTAATAAGTACGATATGCCATAGTGCCTCTAAAATACGCGACAAGATTTCTTTCACAGAGTTCTCATGATGAGCTCGCATCCTTCGGTGCCTTTCTGCAAATAGGTAAAAAAAATGGCTGGCGGTTTAGGAATGCCAAGCACGAAATACTGTGTGAAAGCACATTTTTTGTAGGTGGACACAACCACCCCGTACCTGTAAGCACAATTGTAGTGTCCGCTGATCTAGGGCGACTTATTCTCCATCAATACCAATCTACCCAATATATGCCAGCGTCCTATGCTCAAGTGCCGTGTTTCTGCAGCAGTGTTGTCAACACCACCGTGTATTGCACTAGTGCCGTGTTTCTGCCACAACGATGTCTCTCTGTCCAAATCCAAATCCTTTTATTCAGCATTTTTTTCCATAATAAGCCAGGAAAAAGCACTGAGACAGGAACAAAAAGCTACTATCCTAGTAACTTGACTGGGTTCCTGCCCCTGTCTTGGCATGGGTAGCAGACAACAGGCACTTATGTACAAAACTTAAATAACGCCATAATCATACACGCGCTCAAACACAACATCGCATAAGTCATTTACAGGTCATATTAACAACAACAATAAGACAGAAAACATAAAAAGGATAGAACATTCAAATGCACATTTGTGTCAAATACAGTCTCTGCCACTCCGAAATCATAAAAAAATAGCAGAGTTACATGCTTTGCGATATGAGGTATTCTTTCAATTTTTTCTTTGAGATGTTACATATGTCAATATTATTTGCTTCCAGTAGATCAAAGTACTTCGGTATGTGGTACTGTAGTCTGTGTAGGCCATAATTTGTGCGTGAAAAGGGAATTGGCCAGATTCCTCTTTTTCTAATGGGATAGGGTGCTTCTGGATTTTTCCTGAGATTACAAAGCTTTATAAAAGTGACGCTGTAATATTTTATAGCTTCTTTGTATTTCATAATGAGGTTAAATTGGTGGACATGCTGTAAAGGAAGCACATTAAAGGAGGAAAATAGTACTTGTGTATGGGCATCATAGGGAGCATTTGCTACGTGACGAATGGCTTTCTGCTGCAGCAGACGCAATTTGTTTATGTTGCGTTGGCTTGTGTCAGCCCAGATAAATCTACAATAATTGATATGTGGGAGAAACAAGAAATTATAAAGCATAAGTTTAATTTTCACTGGAAGTATGTGCCAGAACCGAGAAAGCAAACCCGTAGCTTTCGCTAGCTTTCCTGCCACATGGTCCACGTGCGTATTCCAACTTAAGTTTTGATTAAAGATTACCTCTAAGCTTTTAACTTCACTTGCTAGTTTTACTTCCTCTGATCCAAGCTGCATGTTGAGATCCCTAGTAATATTTTTTTGCACAGGAGCAAATAACAGAGCTTTTGTTTTGCTAGTACTGATTTCTAAACCGTTTGCTTTAGACCACTGAAGCAATTTCATTAGTGTTGTATTTGCGGAAACCTTTAAATCGTTTAAGTCATTCGACTGGAAGAAAAGGCTAGTGTCATCTGCATATATAAAGAAATATGCATGTCTGCTAATATTTATTATATCACTTATATAGATGTAGCTCAATGCTCAGATATTAGTTTGACAGTAATATTAGTTGCTGAAGAAGACGATGTGCAATGCACAACGCGAGAGTGCTGACGTGCTGACGTGTTCTTGCTGGCCGCTGCTGTTTTCTGCATCTTCTGGTGGTTCCGGCTTGTTCATCATTGGTGAGCCCGTACTACGTTGGGGGGTTTTGGCCAAGGCGTAGTTTAAGACGCAGTTCATGTGAACCTGAGAGTGCGTTTTGCTGAGAGATGTCGTTGACCTCCCCAGGTGGAGGGTCGGCAGCTTGGTTTGCCAGCTTGCCAGCCCAAAGCATGCCACTTGAGTCCTTCCACAAAAATGGCATTGATGCGGTTCCCGTGGCTATCGTCCCAATCGGTAAGGGTGCGATCAAAATGAAAACCCCCAAACTAATTCAACAGGAGCTAAGATCATTGACTGCCCAATACCTGCAGATCTCTGAAGTGCGTCCATTTGGCAGTCGAGGAATTGTGTGCAAGTCCTCGGACATCGCTTGTGTTGCAGACTTGCTTAAGTGCAAAATTTTCAGCTCGCTGCCGAAGAAAGCATTCATTCCCGAATAGCTTGCATGTGTCAAGGGTACCGTAAGAGGTGTCGACCCAGCATCATCCCCGCAAGAAATTCTACAGGAATTTCAGGATCAGGCGTTGGAGTCCTTTCAGTCTACCGCTGCAGTAGAGAGGTAAACGGCTCGCGTGTTGCTACTGAGTCTGTAATAATAACTTTTGCTGGCTCTTCCTGCCCTGCTGAACTAAACATCTGGCCGATTGTATACCGTGTGGACCCTCTAGAACCCCGCCCTCTTCAATGCACCAACTGTTGGCGGTTCGGGCGTAGCGGCAAAGCATGCAAGTCGGAGACCCGCTGCCGTTTATGTGGAAAAGGTCATTCTGCTGCTAACTGCACCTCAGAGCAGCCTCATTGCTGCCTCTGCAGCAACAGTCACTCAGCTGATGATGCCAACTGCGCAAAACGTGGTGAAGAGCGTAGCTTGTTGGACATTATCAAAGAGAAGCGGTGCTCAAGAGCCGATGCTTACGCTGTTCTTAACAGGACAAAAGATTCATAAGCTAGTCGTGTGCGCGCTTCTGTTGGGGACATTGAGTCCAACTTGATTGCCTCAATTGTGACCACAGTAGAAAAAGCTCTTAATAATGTGGTTGAGCGAATGCTAAACACTTTCTTTGAGGCGTTGGCTCAGTTTGTTGCAGTTCAGTCTGCGTCACCATCTACACCCGTCCTGTCAGCAACGTCTGCATCTGTTTCAGCTTCTGCAGCTAGTGCTAGCCGCTCTACATCACCTTCTGATGCTCCTCCACCATACAAAAAAGTCCTATGGGCGTCTATGGAAAAAGCTATGTCCGTCTATGGCCTTTTATGAACGTCTATAAGCACCTACAGCGGTGCTTATTGCCAGCTATTGAAAAATCTATGCAACTAAAGCTATAGCTTTGGGACCATACAATTGTCTTAAGTTCCCTATAGAAAAATATATCAGCCTGTATAGACAGCTATAGACAGAAATAGGAAAGGTCGATAGCTATTTGGGCCAAAATTCTATAGCCGGCCATAGGACATTTTTGAATGGGCCAGATCCCACCTAACATCTCTGTTCCTAGCAGTGAATGTCGCAGTGACATCGGCACAACAGATGTCGAAATGTCGTGCCCTACGCAGAAGCGCCGTGCTTCCTCATCACCATCTAATTCTAGTTCTCCACAGATGAAAACTAAAAAGGGACCACCCAAACTTCATCCCCATGTTGATATCCTTAAAGAGGCGGTTTCGGCCTCTTCAATTGGTCAATAATCATGGCAGGTATCAAAGTGTTACAATGGAATTGCCGTTCCGTCTTGTCTTCTCTTCCAGATCTAGACATACTTATTCACAAGCATAAGCCTAATATTGTACTTTTACAAGAAACGTGGTTATCACCGTAAGGATCATTTTCAATGAGAAACTTTCGAGTTTTCAGGTCAGATCGAAATGTTGGCAGGGGAGGTAGATTGGTAACCATGCTATATTAAAATTTATGTCATCAGGCATCTATCTAAGAAAATTCTTCTCTCTGACTGTGAGCTTATAGCGATAAAAATTTCATTTCCGCATTGTGCTGATATTACAATTGCTAATGTCTATTTTCCTTTAGGTGTACACAGGATAGACTGTTTAGACAGCTTGGTGACTGGCACAAACAGTGCAGTCATCGCAGGAGATTTTAATTCTCACCACAGTGACTGGGGAAGTCGTACTGATTCCTGCGGCCAGCTTCTCTGGTCGTGGCTGTCTGCAAATGCTGTACGCTGCTGCAATTCTAGAGAAATAACCTTTATGCGTGGGGTTGCTCGCTCAGCCATTGACTTAACATTATCAGCAGGTAGGCTAGATGTGACTGATTGGTCGTCAGAGGATTCGGGTACGTCTAGTGATCACTTTCCTGTAACTTTCACTGCAAATGCTGTACGATGCTGCAATTCTAGAGAAATAACCTTTATGCGAGGGGTTGCTCGCTCAGCCATTGACTTAACATTATCAGCAGTTAGGCTAGATGTGACTGATTGGTCGACAGAGGATTCGCGTACGTCTAGTGATCACTTTCCTATAACTTTCACCATCCGGTTATCTCCTCCTAAAACTAGTTGTGTAACCCAAAAATTTGTCAACCACAAAATTTATAAAAATCTTATGTCCGCCTCACTTGCCTCTATAGTTAATACAAGCCGGGATGACAGAGCTCAGCAGACGGTTTCATTTTTGCAAAATGCAATAGACCACTCAATATTCGCTGTGCCCGTAGCAGCCTCTAATAAACAGCCGTCTCCTTGGTGGACAGAAGAATGTGAGAAGGCCTATCGTCGCAGAAAAGCGGCCTGGAAGAGGCTGTCCTGCAACCAGAGACCTGCTAATTGGTTAAATTACAAATTATTCTCTGCATATTTAAAAAAAACATTTGAAAAAGCCAAGGAGGAGTACAACCAAAATTTAAACGCGCGTCTTTCAAATCCTCGTCATCGGAAAGCCCTGTATAGATTCATGGAACGTAAGAAGAGTTCTGTCGTCCCTCTTCTCACTAGTTCAACAGTGTTATCACCAAAAAAGGCTCAGGAGAGCCTGGAGTGTATTGCTCAGGGATTGGCGTTACGCTTCCAGACGCAGAGAAACGTCCCTTTGTGCACAATTTCACCCTCTTCGGATTATACCGAGGTTGACGCATCAGAGCTCCTCTCAGTCATGGCAATATTGCATCCTGCAGCTCCCGGACCAGATGGTGTCACTGTTGGTATGATTAAAATTTTAGCCCAGGAGTTTACAAGCGCCCTCTTAGATATGGTCAATGCTTCTCTGGAAAATGCATGGGTTCCAAGCATTTCGAAGACGGCGAAAAATATTTTAATAATTAAAGATGTAGGAAAGGGATACGTCTGAGATGATATTCGGCCAATTGCACTGACTTCAAATTTAGTCGAATTAATAGAAAGAATAGTGCACAGTCGCCTCACAAAACATGTTCATGACATCAACGGTCTCAGCTCAGCCCAGATTGGCTTTTGTCGTGGATGCTCTATATGGTCCGCGCATGTGGATCTAGAGAGCAGAATCCGGCTCTTGCTACGCAGAAGAGAAGTTTCAGCTTTGGTCCCTCTTGATGTAGCAAAGGCCTATGACAGTGTAGAGCATACTATTTTACTTAACAGACTTGCTCAGTTACATCCTTCAACCTACATTTATGCCTGGATATCTGAATTTCTGAAGGACAGTATATTTTACTGCGCCGAGGGAACCCTATGTTCAAATACATATTATCAATCAAGAGGTGTGCCGCAAGGATCGGTGCTATCCCCTCTGCTTTTTAATATTTTGGTCAGTGGCATCCCCATTCGTCCTGATATAACAGTTTTTGTGTATGTAGATGACATAGCTTTTTCCGCCTCGGCCAGGGATATCCACTCCCTTTACCACATTCTGCAGGGATATTTGGATGCTCTTGGAGTATGGTTGGAGGGTATTAATTTATCCCTGAATGTAGACAAATGCGGAGTTTTGGTATTTCCTCCAGACATGCCTTTGCACATTTCATTAGTCCATCGCTCTCTCCAGATTCCACAAATGGAATCCGTAAAATATCTGGGTGTTACTTATCACCCAGCATTAGATTGGAGCCCTCATATAAAGAACAATGCGTTTAAAGGAGCACGCGCTCTAAGCCGGCTGACAAGAATCACCAATAAAAAGTGTGGGATGCGCCGCGACACGTTATTGTTACTATACAAAGCCTACGTAAGACCTATACTTGAATTTGGTTGCATTCTGTTCAATGGTAGCGCAAGCTACAAGATTCAACCCTTAATCTTATTGGAAAGGCGCGCTCTCCGCCTCTGCCTTGGTCTCCGAAAATAAGTTCCAAACGCCCTGCTTTATCTGGAAGCCCGTATCCCTGATCTAACTTCCCGTTTTCAAATACTCACGGTGCGAACTTTCCTCAGGTCGATGGACCCAGTGGCTGATGTCAGTACTCCTAGTTTTTGTCTCAGCCGGCCTTATTCTTTTCTCATCATTGGCCACAGTATCAAATGCCACAAATTATGTTAACGCAGAACCTTTTAACACCGATTGGTGTTGATCTCAGTTATTCGCAGTGGGTTGATGACACGCCGGCAGCAGTGGAATTCCATTTAGACCACATCTTCCCATCTCATGCGAAACACATGCCCGCAAACATTTTAAACGGTATTCTCTCGGATCACATAGAGGAATACCCTCATCATACCGGGCTTGCTACCGATGCCTCCGTCAACTGCCAAAAAGCTGCAGTTGGCATCTTTTCGCAGAATTTGGCATGGAGCTATTCTGTCCGCATCCCAGATTATATTCCTATTTTCTTTGAGGAATTTTTGGCTCTTGGAATTGCCCTTCACAAAATTACATGCCATGTGTCTCATGTTATTATTCTCGCTGATTCTTTGTCAGTGTTAGTCTCCCTTGACACTTCACAAGAAGATTGTTTGAGCCGTATCCTGCCATTTTTTGTCCCATGCACTTTGATGGTGGTCCGTTTTGCCTGGGACCCTGGCCATGCAGGTATTTATTCAAATGAGGTGGCTGATTACTTAGCAAGGTCGGCTCTTGACGGGTCAGTGACACATCCCGTCCCGAATTTCAGCCCGCTGGCGATTTCCAGGTTTGAGCGGTTCCTACATATATCAGCCAGGTTACGAGATCCCTTACTAAATACCATTGACTATAAGCACTTAGCATATGATTGGAACGTCCGTTCGTGTAAATCCAGGCTGTGTGAGGTAGCAATGACCTGGTTGCTGTGCAGGATTCCAAGTTTGAATTTATATCTATGCAGGTGTGGGTTGACACCGACGAACCTATGTGACGCATTTGGGAAAGTTGATTCTTTAGACCATTTTCTCCTCTACTGCCCAAAGTTCGCACTTCAGAGAAAGATTTATTCGGAGGTCCCTCTCTCCAGGTTAGGGCTTCCTTTATCTTTGCCAGTATTATTATCGTTTGGTGCGAACACCAAGGGGTTTGCATTGGGTTCTATTTGTGGGTTTCTCCACAACTGCATAATTGCAACTGGTAGGTTGATGTGCTAATTCTTTTAAAGTTCTACGACCTCTTCTTTTTTCACCAAAATGCTGTCTGTTATTTAACTGGCAATATTGTTCTGTTGTTTTTATTCATTGATTTTTCAAAATCCACGATTGGTGCTACAATTTTGTCGTCATCTTCCATGCAAACTTCTTTGTTTATTCAACTACGCCTTGGCCAATCCCACCGCGTGAGTATGCATGGGGTGAAGAAGAAGAAGAACGCGAGGGTGTGCTGCACTTTAACACGAGGCATGTTTGGCAGCGGCGATAGTCCAGCCCTCTCGTTCAGTGGCCAGCGAAGCTGTTCTGGTCGTGCCGCTGAGGGTTCGGACGCAGTCGTGGATATTATTTATTTAACTTGCCACAAGTACCAGGAACATCGCAAGATCTTGATCAGGGTTTACTCATGGGTATAGTGATTTTGCACTAAATAGCTGGATGCAAGAAATTGTTCCTTCTGCCTGTATGGAAACTTTACAAAAGATTTCATAAACGCGAAAGCCTTAGATTTAAAAATAATAAATCTCCCAATATGATTCATCGTAGAACGCCAGATGATGCTTCTCCTGACTGACTGTTCCCCCAAAGATTCCTTAATTGTCGCTTAGAAATTACAGTCTTTAAAAAGGGCCCCTGACTCAAGCATATCAACTTTTCTTATTGTAATATGTTCTTGTTCCAAATTATTTGCTGGAGAATAGGCCGATCGGTTTAGTGGTGGCCTGAAGGTCTAATTCACCTTTCATTCGTTCTCTAGATGCACGTATTTTCCGTAGGACGGGTGAGCAGCTTGCTAAGTTTTAGCGTTTTGCATTTCTTTGTTGCATGTTTTCTTAGGCACGCCTGTTAGTTTCATGAAATAGTCGCCGTACGCGTTCTCCCATAACATGGTGTGAACTCGCTGTGTCGCAATGTGTCAGAGTACCAATTAACGTGCTTGTTAGTGTTAATAACGCGTTTAAATTTGTTACAGCCCAGGACGCTTGCGACAATTTTGATGTGGCGTACGGCCAGGTGTCCGGCAAAAAATCAGGCGGCGATTTCTTCACGTTGGGCGACTACGCTTTCGTTACCTGCGATACAGGATTTCGCGTGAATGGAAAGGATCAACTACGCTGTAAGGAGGCTGGCCAGTGGGATTCCGACATACCTACATGTGTCGGTGAGTGACCTGTCCTTTCATACTAATAGTGGCTGCGGTCACCTGGCTGGATGATTCACTTTATTACTTGTCGTCCTTCCAGCATGAAGCTTCATTGTAATGTTAATTCTATGTCGTTTTGTACACCAGTATTCGGACGGTTAATTGGTCTCTAAAGTCTATCATTTGCGCCTCCTACCTTCATCATCGTTGTATTGTTTACCGCATGTTTGATGGACATGTATAGTTGACCTCATTAGCACAACCCTTTCTCTAAAATCTTTGCCGAGAAAAAGAACGCGACAGAAGAAACATTCAGCCACAATCTTGGTTGTGCATCGGATTCGACTGTGAAGGAGTAATATCAAAGCTACTTTATTTACTTAATTGTCTTCAGCAAATACAAATAATATAGTTTAGACACTCTTTTCTGCACCGTAAAAGCCGGAGGTCTACGTAAAGAAGAAAGTATTGTACGCAACCACGCATGGCTTTTCAGCGACAGAAGGCGGCATCTACAACCGTCGATCGCCGATGGGAAATAAAAGGCAGCTAGCTTGTTCGCACAACACGGCGTTTTACATTTACATCGAGGAAAAGGAAACTGAGAGGGAAATTTGAAGCATGCACTTACTCGCTTCACAATGCGCGCTTCGTGCTGGGCTGAACCAAGATGCCGTGAAGACTTGCCGTCTGCAACATCGCTGAATGTATATTGGTGCTGCGATTGGACAGTTGTGCAGACGGCAATGAACGTTTTTTTTTCATTTATTTTATGCAGGCACTGCAAATAATCTTCTTACTCTGTTTCTCTTGATATATGCGTTGGGAGGCTTCGCAGACGAAGTTTTCATTGGCTTCATAGTTTACAGGGTACGAAGCGCACGCATGACCATTGACGCCTTAAAACTAACTTGCAAGCTAACTCGCGAGCTCAGTGATGCAAAGCCACACCACCGCAGCTATCGAGAACCGTAAGGGACACCAAAAAACCACCTCTGGCATGTCAAAGGCTTCGGTGTAGCAGCGCATCGCTGGCAACTGACCCTGTGGTTTCACGCTGGCAGACATTACAGAATAGGAAATGCACATTTGCGCGCAGTAAACACAAGTATTTTGCGGGTCATTTTGCTTTTTGTTACTTCATTCAACATACACAGGCGAGATAACTCAGTGATAGTGGGGCCATCCAATTTGAATGAAGAGAACAATTTCTGCAACAAACCGGTGCACGTTAAGTACAGGAGCTACCGAATCGTGCAACAAAATAAAAAACAGGCCGAATTTATCGTTCATCCAATTTGTTATAGGCAAGACAAGACAAAGCGAAAGTCCCGTACCCAGTTTATAGACAGTTCATGGGCCGAAAAACGCATTAACATCGACGCGTTCACTTCGAAGCAAGAGGCTCCACTTCACAGCGCGCCGCCATGTTGGCTGTCGAGCATCTGCTGCGTACGCTGTGTTTGATGTCCGCGTCCGGTTTCTTCGAACCTTTTCGCTGCAGCCGAACCATCACTTCGGCTTCTGGCGTTTCGACCAATCAGGTGTGCCCATTGGGGCAGATTATGACGCTTTTTATTGTGACACAAACTCTAAATACGGACCTTGACTGCTTGTTGGCAAGTGCCGGGTACCCACTGCTGATACAGTGGGTACCAGCTTTTCCCTGGCCGGGTTCTCAGCTTCTTTAGGGTGAAATGCTTGAGAAATGGGCCTTTGGCCCCACCTTGCGATGAAGAAAATACCTTGTTCCATGACGCTCTTTGGCCTTAGATGCCCTTGCGCCATAAAAAATCACAATCATCATGCTTTTGGGCAAGTGTCCGACCTTTTTCAGATGTTACCAATGTTCCTTGCTCGCTAAGTTGCACATTCAGTATTATGTACTGAAAGGCATCTGCATTGAATTGTATTTCGCACCCGTCCTGAGCTACTTTCCTTTTGCACAAAATGATAGACAACCGTAAAGACTTTCATTCACACAGTGCCGCCCGGGTAAACGCATTTTGTCTGCTGCTTACTGGAACTGTGGTTTTTACTGTTCACTGCTATGAGAAATTAAATTTGGGCAATGAATCGTAACGGTTTGGTTCTCAGTGAATGGCTTTTGCAAGCTTCTAGGAAAGCCGATTGTTCAGTAGCGGATGGTTCAAATGTATTTGTGAAATTTATAACTGGTGCTGTGTGACTACTAAATGAAGATTTTTTTATGCTTTTCAGATGGATCCCACAGCAATGTGCAGAGGCACAAAGTGTAATTTTTCATGAAAATAAAACGTATGTACTTCTACTAATCCAAATACTTACCAATCTTTCATCCTAAGCTGCATTCTTTGTATGTATGCAATACATATATGCGTAAAGGAAAGTCTTGTACATAGTACTTATTTCTTAGGGTCCTGGACTGCTATATCTGCATTGAACATTGTGGGCAGAAGCTATGCGAAGACGCATGTTCATGTACTACACAAAGTACATAATTACAATACAGATCATTTCCGCTCTAGATGAAATAACTTCCGAGTCAACGGAGGAAGTATGCATACATATTGCGGAACCTTTAATAACAACAAAGCAGAAGCATTCGCTGTGAAAAAAACGATCTCGTTCTCGTGCATAGCATGGCGCAACTTTCCGTTACCAAGAATGTGACACTCGTCATACGGAGTCTCTGTTTCTGACATTTAGTCCGTACCTCATGTTGCATAAAACCCTCCGGCAACGCATTACCTGCAGGTTTCTCTGTTTTGGTTCCATGATAGCATTTTAGTCCTTCATTCGAATCAGCTGGAAGCGAACTACAAAAAATGTCTCTCTAGTATTAAGGGATCTAAGGATATGAACCAAAGATGCTCAAAACATTCAATGGCGGTAACATAGCAACAGCCAAAGTTCTAGAGTTTTTTCGGCTAACTTCAAGCAGTAACACTCTCCGCCGGCTGAGAGAAGTTGAATAGCGTCGTATGTTTCCCATTCTCGCTGAGCAGCCTAGAAAGTAGAAAAAGGAAGCCCAGGAAACTGAACGACTGGTAAAGAAACACAAAGATTAATTGAATAAGCACTGGGGAGGGCGCGCCATGGAATAATTTGGTCAGCGAATGTTGCCAAACCGAAAAACTTTGTAATAAACTGACTTTTAACTTCAAACTCATTTATCTCGAAACGAGAGTTTTGTTAAGACGCTGCCATTGTTTCCAGATCGATATAAGAGAGAAAGTATATTCTTTGCCTGTAAATTATCTGAGCATGTGGGAATATACCGAAATAATATTGGGGGTGTGCAGTGTTCTGTTTTGATTTTATCGTGACAAACACCTCAAAAGTGGCTGCAATTCTAATACTCGAGAGAAAAGTTATATAATTTGCGTTGTATTTGTGTTACATAGTACTGTGCACCTTCATCATGAAGACTACAAAATTTTTCTCGCCTGAACCGCTGACTTCTTTACGGTAAAATGGAGCACATGGCCTGCGTAAATTTTTAATTTTTGTCCTGTGCCAAGTTTTACAAATATACTTGCTTCCTTCAGCGGCGAATAATGCACCTCTGTAATCGTCTGCGCCGCGATCGACGACGAAAATGATCAAGCGCCGAATTGCTGCAAAGGGCGGCAGTGGCGCAATCAATGGGCCAGCGCAGCTTGTAATGCTGACCTCGGCGCCGTTTGCGCCGTAGCGCTTTCCTGTGCACAAAACAGATGGCGCCATTACGCCCTTCGGCGAGAACTCGGCGTTGGTGGTTTCGTGGACCAGGTTCGTCGATTTCGAGGCAGGCTATTACGGTTTTACATCTTGCGCGGCTAAACCAGGTAAGCACTGTTTACGAACTTACTACGAGAGAAAGGTTGCAGCTATACCCAAGTTCTATGCTCAGTCTCAGCGTAAATGAGGCGGCGGTTGAGGCGAGAAAATTTTTAAAAGCCTTCAAAATAAAGACGCACAATGGTGTATAGAATTAATTGCGAGGAAACAGCATAGGGCAAAGCTAAAAAGGATGTAAAGACGTAGCTGCTGTCTCGTTTGGTTGCTGAGAAAAGTGCCCAAGATATGTCCTGAAATGCATGGAAAAAATAGAGCCCGCCCTGTCCCCTTAAGAAGATCTAAATGGTCCTGACTGGCCATTACGCACTGATTATGTCAATTTTTAACGGTGCGCAATATATCCGCAGCTATTCGATGCGGCAGGCTGAAATGTCCGCACATAACCGGCTTTATCGATTACCGCACAAAGCATGCACAAAATTCTTCGCGTCAAGCAGGAGGGGGTGAGCAGTTCCTCCACAATCAGTCAGCCGCAGCATGTTACAGCCCGATCAGTTTACTGTTGGTTGCGTAAAAGATATTTACTAAGAAAATCGCTAACAGAGTCAGGGCAACCTTGGACTTGAATCAATAAAATGATCAGACAGGCTTCCATTAAGAATATTACATAATAGATTATATTCACACTTTCAAACAGGTGATAGAGAAATACGCAGATTATAGCCAACCCCTACATACTGGGTGTTTCAGCGAACACTTTTAAAAAACTATGAAAGATAGGCTTTTTGAAAGAAAAATATGGCTTTTACGGCATAGTATTACCAATGTTAGCGGACATCAGAAAACCGGTGAATCGTCTGAAATAGTTAGCTGGTTAACTAATTTTTCATAATTTACTTTTAACTAGTATAGTTAGGTGCCTAGTTGCAGTTGGATATCTGTAGCCGGTGGTTTGTAATAGCCATATCAGTTTTTGGGATTTTGAAAACGCAATTACCCTCGCTGTTTTGGCTTGACAAAATGTGGCTGCATCATGCGAAAACATATGCGCCTTCGAAAGCACGCAGGCAAAGCGACCCCTCCAGTGCACGGAACTATTCGTAAAAGTCAACGCGCCAAGGGTAATAGCGTTTTCAAAATTCTAAAACCTGATCTGCCTATTACTAACGACCGGCTACAAATCTCTATTTGAAACTAGGCTCCTAACTCTACTACTTTGAAAGTTAATTACTAAAAATCAGTTAACCAGCTTACAACTTAAGACGAGTCTCCGGTTTTCTGGTGTCCGCCAACACTGGTGATCCTATGCTGCACAACCCATATTTTTACCCTAAAAAGCCTATTTTTGAGTGGAGGGCTCAGGAATAATTTCGACCACCTGGGGATCTTTAACGTGCACTGACGTCGCACAGCAAACGGGCGCCTTAGCGTTTTGCCTCCATAAAAACGCTAAGGCGCCCGTGTGCTGTGCGATGTCAGTGCACGTTAAAGATCCCCAGGTGGTCGAAATTATTCCGAAGCCCTCCACTACGGCACCTCTTCTTCCTTTCTTCTTTCACTCCCTCCTTTATCCTTTCCTTTACGGCGCGGTTCAGGTGTCCTACGATATACGAGACTGATACTGCGCCATTTCCTTTCCCCCAAAACCAATTATTATTATTATTGAAAATTTTTGAAACTATTCGTTAAAACACTAGGTATAGCCTTCATTGATTACTTGAAAGCATTTGACCCAGTGGAAACCACGGCAGTCATGCAGACACTGAGGAATCAGGATGTAGAAGGGCCTTATGTGAAAACACAAGATAGTAAATGCACAGCTACGGTAAGTCTCCCTGAAGTCAGTAATAAAATTCCAGTAAAGAAGGGCATCAGGCAAGGAGACACGATCTTGCCAATGCTATTCACCGCCTTACTAGAGGAGGTATTCCGAGGCCCGAATTCGGAACAGTTAAGGATAAGAGTTCACGGATAATACTTAATCTATGATTCGCTGATGACATTGCCTTGCTGAATCACTCACCAGATGTATTGGAAAGCATGATCAATCGGTTAGACAGGCAGAGCGGGACGGTGGGTCTAAACATTAACATGCAGAAAACCAAAGTAATGTACAACAGACAAGCAAAGGGACAGCAGTTCAAAATTGTTAGCGAAGTGCTGGAAATGGTAAAGGAATATAAGGGCAGGTAGGGCCCGCTCATCCGGATGATGAGAGGGAATTAACTAGAAATATAAGAATCATGTGGAGCGCGTATGGCCGGTTCTCTCAAATCCTGAATCGCTGTTTTACCAATATCCCTCAAGAGAAAAGTGTACAAAAGCTGCATCTTGTCGGCACTCACCTACGGAGCAGAAACGTGGAGGCTAGCGAAAACGGTTCCTGTCACCCGCCGCGGTGGCTCCGTGGTTAGGGCGCTCGACTACTGATCCGGAGTTCCCGGGTTCGAACCCGACCGCGGCGGCTGCGTTTTTATGGAGGAAAAACGCTAAGGCGCACGGGTGCTGTGCGATGTCAGTGCACGTTAAAGATCCCCAGGTGGTCGAAATTATTCCGGAGACCTCCACTACGGCACGTCTTCCTTCCTTTCTGCTTTCACTCCCTCCTTTATCCTTTCCCTCACGGCGCGGTTCAGGTGTCCAAAGATATATGAGACAGATACTGCGCCATTTCCTTTCCCCAAAAAACCAATAATTATTATTAAGTTTAGGTCAGCGCAGCAAGCTATTACAGGAAAAATGACAGGTGCAACGTTAGGAGACCAGAAGTGGGCAGGGTGAGGGAGTAAAAAACGCGGGTTAATCACACCTAGTCGAAATCAAGAGGTAGATATGTTCTTGAGCAGTGCATGTAATGCGAAGGCAAGATAACCGCTGGTCCTTAAGTGTAACGGAGTGGACTCTAATAGAGGGCAAGTATTCCAGGGGGCGGCAGAAAGTAATGTAGCCGGATGAAATTAAGAAGTTTGCAGACGTGCGGCGGGCACAACTCGCAAAGGACAGGGTTAGCTGGCGAGAAGTCGGAGCGGCCTTTGCCCTGCAGTGGGCGTTGTCAATCTGATGAAGATGGTTATGATAATCCCGTCGGACATTTCCCCATGGTGCACCCATCTGCAACCAAATGCTCTTGCACTGTAATAGGCTTCAGCAAGTTAAAACGTTATGGCGTTCCACGTGTGCCAAAGGTGCAGCATGGTGCCTCATGTCGACCATTGAGGTTTGCCCTTTGAGCCTTGAACTTTGACCCTTCACATTTGGCATATATGTTTTAAATTATATATATATATATATATATATATATATATATATAGAGAGAGAGAGAGAGAGAGAGAGACATCATGGCTCTGGGGGAAAGTTTGGTTGAATTTAAAGCATTTGATTACTATTTTTCCTTTCCTTCAGCAGTTACTATACTGCCCATGTTAATATCCGCAGCTTGCAAAACCACTGGGATTCCTTTTGTACTCACTTTAACAGTATTTTACACAAAGTAGACGTTTTTGTTCTTATTGAAATAAATGTATCCGCAGCTGAGAGCGAGTTATTTACTCTCCCAAGATTCGCTTCCTTTTGGCTCACTCTGGACTCTCAAAAGGGCGGGGGGATAGCAATTTTTGTGCAGGACACTTGAAGCGTGGAACAGATCGCGGCAAATTTTGTTAGTGCACAATCTTTGGTACTCAAGATTTCAAACCAGTTTAGCCATTATCCCTCTTGGCAATATATGACCTCCTTCAAGTAACCTACACTCGATCCTTAATGAGTTGGAAGCACGTTTACTGAGGTCCTCGTTAGACCCTAACATATGTATAGTAGGTGATTTTAATATCGATATTCTTAATCCCACAGTATCCTCGGCTTGTGATTGCTTAGATATCATTTCAAAACAGGGCCTTGAGGGGAAGTATAGATCATTTCAGCATCCGCACGAAGGTAGCTACAGTTCACGGTGCAGTAATACAAAAAAAGTTGCTGGCCATTAATTTATTGCGTGTCAATTGCACTTCCCCTCTCTTTCGTCATGTTCTAGATCTAACTTCTGCCGGTCTGTCACTGAAACTGGTGCTTTAGATAAACTTGTAGCTTTGTTCGACCGGCCATATATGCTTGAAACCACCGACAGGTCCGAACTGTACGCTAAATTTTCATGCTCGATGGAGTCTATATACAAATCTAGTGAAAGGAAAGTTTATGTCCGCCGACGCCGCTCGAATCAACCCTTGAAAAACAGTGTGATTTTGTCCGCTATTTTAAAAAAGACCATCTATGGCCACGCTGCATATGTACGCCCGGTGATAGTGCTCTGCGTGCTCAATTTACAACGTCTCGAATAAAGTAAATGCCCTCATTCGTGCGGCCAAGTGTTCGTACAATAGAAACTGCTTCCATAAATCTTCATAATGCCAAGAAAATATGGTTTCTTATAAACGAGGTGAGAGGTTTAACTTCAAACTCGAATAATAATGTTCAGAATAATTTTGATTCAGATTTATCAACTGTCGTTAACAACTTAAACCAATTTTTCGCTAACTTTTCTGGGGCATTTAAGCATTCGTGTAACACTGCTAGCACAACTAATCCGGCAATTCGATACACTTTCCTTCCTTCTGTCACGGAAGAATGACTTTACTCTTCATTAAGCGGCAGGCATCAGTCACCAGGAGTCGATAAATCCGCATGTTTCACCTTTGCAGGAATTTCGGCATATTGAAGACAGTCATGTTAGAAATCCTAAATGGAAAAATTGTACGCGGAAATATTCCTGCACGTTTAAAAACAGCCGTTGTGCGACCCCTTTTTAAACGTAGCGATGCCAAGTGTGTGCCTCATTGCCGCTCCATTTCCATCCTGCCTAGTTTAGCGAAAGTTTCAGAAAAACACATATTCTTAGTAATGAACAGCTTGATTTATGAAATCGGAAGGGTTTTCCGATTGTCAGTACGGTTTTATAAAAAAAAAGGCCCTCAGCCCTCACTGGAAGAAATGAGTGATCACTTCATTTCTTCACTAGAAAGAAATCTAGTATCATGTGCACTTATTTTTTGACGCCGCAAAATCGTTTGACACGGTATGCCACGCTATATTATTAGATAAGCACTACAATATAAGTTTTCTTGGTTCTTTTTTTTTGGTTGTTGCATAATTTCCTTACAGATCGTTCCCAGCGTGTTTCCGTTCCAAACATCTGTAGCTCCCGTCTTTTTCACAAGGCTGGTGTACTGCAAGGTTGCATACTCTCTCCCTTACTTTTTAATGTATACGTTAAGGACATGTGTACTGTGCTACCTACTTGCAAAAGTTTTCAATATGCAGATGATACTGCACTTATAGCTACTCACGTGAATTTTTCCAACCCATTTTCAATGCTTCAGACTGACGTCAGAAAATTAATGGACTGGCTTGATATGAATTCAACAGATATTAATCATTCTAAATCAAGGTTAGCTTCCGCAGCCCACTCAAGAGTGTCCCACTTTCTAACCCCCTTTATCTACACTCATCCCGATGTATAAACTGCTCTTGCTCTCCAGTACAGTTTTCGGATTCTGTAAACTATTTGGGGATTTGGTTTGATTTCGGTCTTCTTTTTTCTATTCACTTATCCTACTTATGTGCAAAACTTCATAAAGTCGCCTCTTTGTTGTATCGTATTAAGATGTCTCTACCAATTTCGGTGTGGAAATTATTGGTTCATTCCTTAGCCTACAGTGTACTCAGGTATGGAATCACAACTTTTGTTCATTGTCCTGGTATCTGGCGTCCACCTGTAAATAGATTGTTAAAATGCGTGCTAAAAAGTGTTACTTACCCTGTGTGTACTCCGCAAAATGTGAACCTTTTTCAGATGCTAGGGATGCCCAATTTTCGATCCCTTTTTTTTCATACCACGGTACTAAAACATTTTTGGAGGGATGCATTTAAAGTCCCCACTGTGCTTCCCCGGCCTTTACGTCATGTGCCTGCATTTTCAGTTCCTCACACACGGGCAAGATTTCGTAAATATACTCGAGCTTATTATGTTCCCGATATATTTAATGCTCTTCCCCATGAAATTAATTCCTGTGAGTCTATACGTGATATTCGCATTCAACTTAAGAAATTTCACTTACAATAATATTCTTGTATTCTTCAATTCCTGTGCGATAGTAAATCTTTTCGATTTATACCTCTTTTGTGCTTTGTACTGTATTACTTGCAATCTTGTTTGGTGTCTTTAGTGCCTTCTTTCTTTGCTCTCCAAAAAAAAATCGTTTTGCGGCCGAGTCTTGTGGGTTGACTGACAGGCTTCGCGTGACAAGCCACAGTGATGGCTTAGATGAGCCTGATTTCTGTTATCGTATCTGTAGATATCTGAATACAATTTATTATTATTATTATTATTATATTTTTAATATATTATAATATAAATTTTTGTTAAGCATCTAGGAGTGCCTTTCGACAGTAGCTTAACCTGGCATTACCATTTATCTAATGTTTGTTGTAATTGAGATTGTTTAATATCAACAGTTGTGTGCCTTTATCTGTAAAAAAAAAACAATTGTACGTGCTTTGGCGTACCGTGTGTTAAGACACGGTATTACCATCTTTGCCTTTTGCTCGGATTGTTGGGTATGTAGGATCGAGAGCATTTTAAAGAATATTCTTGAAAACGTTGCGTACAACACACCCATTTTGTCAGCTGAAAATATCTTCCGTGTACTAGGGCACCCAAACTTCAAATCCTTATTCATTGATACTGTGGTCCTTAGGCACTACTGGTAGAATGAATTTAAACAGGAAACTACCCCGACGAGACAACTTAGAAAACATAACCGTTACATTGTTCCTCGGTCGAACATGAGGTATGGTGCGGCTAGGCGTTGCGCTTCTGTTCCGCGTACCCTCAACAAACCGCCAGTTGAAATATTTAAGGCTAGCTCTAGAGGCAAAATCAGAGACTTACTGAACAATGAATGGTAAAACTAGTTTTAGGATTAGTGCAATCTGTTCCGCCTTATTAAACTTTGCACCTTTATGATCTTTTCAGTTGTGTTACGAATGAACTTACTAATTTTCAGTGTGCTCTTTTCATGTTTATTGTTATTTTGCTTTCTTCGCCTAAATACATACGCATGATTCATACTTTTCTGTCGATATGTATTTTTTTGGCACGGTCCTACAAGTCATCTTAAGGCTTAGACCGGCCTGTGTCTCCTGTGTCTGCTACTGACGGTGACAAAATAAACTATTATTATTATTATTATTATTATTATTATATTATTATTATTATTATTATTATTATTATTAATATTATTATTATTATTATTATTATTATTATTATTATTATTATTATTATTATTATTATTATTATTATTATTATTATTATTATTATTATTATTATTATTATTATTATTATTATTATTATTATTATTATTATTATTATTATTATATTATTATTATTATTATTATTATTATTATTATTATTATTATTATTATTATTATTATTAATCGCTGTCGGCGGTGATTACGTTGCCCAACGATAACACATTGTATTTCAACAGGTAGCGTGTCTTTTTCTTTGCCTGCATTCTTAATTTGAACATGCTGCGGACCGCACTTAGTGTATGCTCTCTACATGCTACAATGCCTAACGATACTACTGAATGCATTGCTCTCCATAAAGAAGTTCCCGATGATGGCAAGTTCATGATGTGTGCGAATTGTACACTATTGTACCACTTAGGTCAGACTGTTTCCGGAATTGCACCAAGTACCCTCAATACAATGGGCCCAGCCAAAAGAGAAATGTGGGTGTGTAAAGCATGCAGAACTGCAAAAAAACGCGATGGTGGTTCCACCTCTCAGGTAGATGCTTCAGAGGCTGATGAAGGTGCAGGCGAGGATTCAACTTTGCTTTTGGAGCTGCTCCAGATAAAAAAAAGTCTAGAATGTCTACCTGAGCTTAACAAAAAGGTTGATTCATTTCTCCTCTTAAAAGCCGAAGTTGTCAGCTTAACCCGGTCAGTTCATGAACTCGAAGACTCAGTGACTTTTATGGGAAAACAATGTGATTCCATTCTTGATGAAATGAAGACCGCCAAGGAACAAGCAACGTCTAGAGATGCGGAGATCACCGCCCTCCGAGCAACAGTTCAGGCACAAGCCGAACAGCTAGAGCACCTGCAGGTTGACATGAATGAGAGCGAGCAATACATCCGCAACATGAACTTGGAAATCCATGGTCTCCCAGAAAAAGAGAATGAAAATCTGAAGGAAATGCTTTGTGATATCGCTGAAAAATTACACCTCCAGAATTTTTCTCTGTCGGAGGTTGAGGCGATTCATCGTCTGCCGGGCAAACGTGACTCTATTCCGAGGGTCCTTGTGCGCTTCACTTCAGCTACTGCCAGAAACAATCTGTTCAATGCCCGAGGACAGCTTCTACAACTCTGCGAAGCTTGTTCGCTTGAAAAAATATTTTTGAACGAAAACTTGACAAGAGTGAACCGTGACCTATTCTGGCGTGCTAGGACTAGAGCAAAGCAAATGGAGTACAAGTTTGCCTGGGTGAAGCGTGGCAAGATTTTTGTGAAAAAGAGTGAAGGATCGTCTCTTCTTCGAATAATCAGACATGCAGTCTTGGACAACATTGTGTAGCTATCATGGCTCACGTGCCGCCAGCTATCACACTTCCAGTCGTTCAAGGACACTTTTGGTGTGAGCGTTGATAATGATTTCACTATTGTAAATACAAATATCAGGAGCCTCCGTAAATACTGGGAAGAATTCAAGGTCGTCGCTACGTCAGGAATAGGATTCGTCGATGTATTCGTGCTGACAGAAATCAATACTTCAGATGCTTGCTTGCGTACATTTTCAGTGCCATGCTATCAAAGTCGTTTTGTGACAAGGCCTCATCGTCGAGGTGGTGGAATCGCCATCTTTGTAAGTGATAAATTTGATGTATCATCAATGGGCGTGAACTTCGCGCATGCGCAATGTTTGGCATTGAAGATAACTTGCGGCGCCCGGTGTTTAAGTTTGTTGGCTGTATATCAGCCGCCATGCGGTAGTATCACCAGATTTCTGCTAAAACTCGAAGAAAAATTGCACCTCTGGAATTCCGCGTGGAAGAAATATGTTTAGTGGGCGACTTAAACATAAATACATTGTGCCCTACAATGGGCACCGTTTCCGATTACTTGTCTGTCCTGTCCTCGTGTGGTTTAATAAATACGACCACAGTTCCTACTCGTGAAGAAATGGTTAACGATCATCTAACTAGTTCATGTATAGACCACATTATCTTACGCGCTCCTAACTACTCGTTTGCCTCCTGTGTTATATTACAGCGCTTCGCGGATCGCTATCTTTTTGCTTGTCGTTCGTCTCCATCTTTTCCTTTATCAAATGCTTCACGAAACGCTGTTCCAAATAACTTCACCTATATTACAATAGCTGACCATAGAGTCTTAGATAGCTTAATTAGCAATTTTAACTGGTTAGCAATAACTGAGTCTAATTCACCGGAGAAGGTCTATAGTATCTTCTGCGACCAAATAAGGAAGTTTGAGAACAATTCTAAGCGCGTCGTAATAAAAAAGCGCCGAAGAGAATATAACTGGTTGACCCCTGACGTAATGCGTGCTATTTCATACAGACACATACTTTGGAGACGATGTAAACGGGTACCAAAAAATCAAGCCTTTCAGCTGGAGTATAAAGCCGCAAGAAATAGGGTGGTCGCTCTGCTAAGATCCCCGAAGCGCCAGTACTTTTTTCAAAAATTTTGCCAGTCGTCAAGGAATGCCACTAAAACGTGGTCACTGATAAACCACCTTCGGGGAAAAAATTCTGCAAGTACGTCCCCGCTTTCCTTCTTTCCGGGAGATTGCATCAAAGTCGCAGATAGTTTTAATCGTTTTTTCGCACTGGCCTCAGAGAAAGCATCTTCCAGTCAGACATACCAATACACGTTGAAAGAATCAAACTCTGCGTCCGCTTTTCTAGCTAGCATTACAAAACAAGAACTACGTGATATAATCTTTAGCTTCAAGCGAAATAAACCTCCTGGTATTGACGGCTTGTCAGCAAATTTGCTTCAAAGAAATTTCAAGGCATTGTCTGATGTGCTGATTTTCATGCTGAATGGTTTTCTGCGCACTGCATTTTTCCCGGATGACCTTAAAACTGCTTTAGTTAAACCGCTATTTAAAGGAGGACAAAAAGACGACATGAAAAACTATCGACCCATCTCGATCTTGCCTATACTTTCCCACATAATTGAGAAATTTCTTTTGAGATGCATGTCATCCTTTGTTGAGAAATTTTTCATTTTGTCAACCCGCCAGTTTGGTTTTGTTCCCGGTCGTGGTACTGTAGGTCTTCTGGGAGAGTTCTCCGATGAACTTTTTTCAGCTTTCGATCAAAATATGTTTAGTGTTGCTTTATTTTTAGACATTTCTAAAGCTTTTGAAACAGTTCATAACGGCATTTTATTCGAAAAACTATACTTCATAGGCCTCCATAGGCCTCCATAGGCTTTAGAGGTCCATTTTACGATGTGCTCAAGAATTACCTTTCCGGTCGTTCACAAGTTGTTATTTTAGACGGGATGACAAATGTAAGTAGTCAACTTCCATTGAAGGCCGGGGTTCCACAGGGCTCCATATTATCACCCCTTCTGTTCAATTTGTTTGTTAATGACTTATCTCAGGTTATTTCCAAAGGCCTAATATTTCAATACGCCGACGACACTGTTTTGCTTTCCAAGCACTTTTCTTACAACGTGGCCAATACTAATCTCCTGAATAATATACAAAAAACAATGACTTGGTTCACTAATAACTGCTTGGAGGTTAACCCGATTAAAACAGAACTCGTTTGCTTCAGATCCACGTTAAATCTAACAGCTATGGATGCGCCGGTTTTTCTACATGTTCATGGCTGTTTTCCCTGTCAATGCGTGCCGGTCGCCTATGTGAATACAGTAAAATACTTGGGAGTCTTCTTCGACAGTGATATGTCTTGGCACAGCCAGCTATCACATGTCTGTGATAAGCTTCGAAGCGCGGCCTGGTTGTTTTTCTATATAAAATCCATTGTTTCTTTTCACATAAAAAAAAATATTGCGCATGCTCTGGTGTACAGCATTCTCCGATATGTCATTACTGTTTTTGCTTTGTGCTCCGCCAGATGGCAAAATAGAGTTGACACTTTATTAAGAAACATACTAAAAAACATAGCCTATAACGCCCCCTTCTCTATGTCTGATAATATTTTCACAGCCCTTGGTCTTCCATGCTTTCGAACACTCTTTCTACAGATTGTAGTGGTACGACGTTTCTGGGACAGCAATTTCAAAACACGAAATACAGCTTCCAGACGCCTGCGTAGTTCCATTCGTTTTAAGGTGCCGCGCTCCTCAACAAGGTGTGGGGGAAACCAGGCGTTGTGTTTATGTTCCGCAAATTTTTAATGACTTGCCAGAGGAAGTGTTTTCCGCAACATCAAAAAAGTGCTAAAAATCATGGTTCACTCATTGTAACAGGGTTTCTATATGTCTGAAAAATGTTCATGATCAGTCACGAATTGTTAAAGTACTGTCGTCTTAACTTAGGTTCCTTGCAGTTAATTTTCATTACTTGTTCAGGTTACTTTTCCTAACCTTTTGCACCTTGGTCACTATTCATTTAGTATTAGTATTGTGTTGATATTATGTTCATATTTTATGTTTATATTGCACGTCCGTCGGCCGTTTTTGCCGGGCTAAGTCCCTCAAGCCACTAGAGGCGTTGACAGGCCCGTTTCATTGCCCTGTATACGTTATGTGCAATAAAAGATTTATTATTATTATTATTATTATTATTATTATTATTATTATTATTATTATTATTATTATTATTATTATTATTATTATTATTATTATTATTATTATTATTATTATTATTATTATTAGACCTCATTTGTTTACAATCCAACCAGCGGAGTTCCCCAGGGCTCGGTATTAGGCCCGCTTCTGTTCTCTGTTTTCATCAATGACGTTTCCTCCGGGGTAAAAAACTCCTCGTTTCTCCTTTATGCGGACGATTTAAAAATGTCCAAGGCAATACATACTCTTCATGATTGGTTGTCATTGCAATCGGACATATCCGCCTTCTCTGATTGGTGCTTGAGGAATGGGCTCACTCTCAATTCATCTAAAACAAAGTTTGTCTCCTTTACGAGTAAAACGCACAGTCTTCCCTACTCTTATTCTGTGAATGGTAGGCCGCTGCCCAGTGTTGATGAAATTAATGACCTCGGCGTACTTTTGGACCGTAGCCTCAGCTTCTCCTCTCATACAAAACGCACTGCTCTAAGGGCTATGCGTGCACTCGGCTTCATCTGCAGGCTTTCGAGAGAGTTTCGAGCCCCACTTCCTTTCTTAAAGTTCTACCTCTCCATATGCTTGATGCCGCTTTTGGAATATGCGTCTGTTGTTTGGAACGGCACTTGCCAGTCGAACTGTGAAAAAATCGACAGAGTTCAGCTAAAGTTTTTACGCATATTTCAACATCGGTTTTCTTGCAAAACTTCCAGCTCTCGTCCCAGACGGAGTAACTAACTGTAGCTTCCTTCTCTTAGCTGCCGTCGCGTGAGGGCAGACATACCTTTCTTGTATAAACTTCATGGTCACATTCTATGCTCTCAGCTCCTAGTGCGTATCCTTTTGCGTGTACCGCAAAAGAGCATAAGGGAATTCAGACCATTCCAAGTTTCTGCGCTCCTGCACTCCCTCTCCCCTCTGGACAGAATGCAAAAGTTGTTTAATTCTCTTTGTCCTCACCTTGATATATTCGAAAATTCTCTCCCTTCCTTTATATTGGATGTTCGTGACGTTCCACTTTGAGCACTCTTTTTCTCATACATAACTTCCCCTTTCATGCATTTTGACTTTACTACACTTGTGCATTTGCACCGGTACTATATTGTTTTTTTTTCTCCTTAATTGTTCATCACGTCCACTTGTTTTCATTAATATTATTTCTTTAATACTGTGTACTCACACCTGATTGTCTGTAACGCGTTCACTAATTACATTTATTATTGTGTATGATTGTATTTCTAGCTTGTATTTCAGAGGTTTCTTATTCGTTCATATTAGTATTGGCTTTATTCTTGTTTGTATTTTGCTATTGCTGTGCTTCGCTGTTATCAGTCATTCTTGTGTTCATTCTCTTTGTTTATTGTTTCATTAGTTATATGTCTGTTGCCTGTTCTAGCTGTTTTCATTTACCGCTGTTCTCGCTGTTTTCTTGTTTTCGCTTTTTTGCTTCATGCTTGCTGTCACGCCTAGTTTAGATGTCTTTTTCTATCGCCTTGACTGCTGCATTACCTCCCCTGAGCGTCTTCCTTTGTGGTGAAATAAATTTACATTTAGTGCGTATGAATGGTGTACCAGCACCAAGACCTTTGGGTTGTTCCTGGGAACAGAAAAATAAAGATTGATTGATTGATCGATTGATTGATTGATTGATTGATTGATTGATTGATTGATTGATTGATTGATTGATTGATTGATTGATTGATTGATTGATTGATTGATTGATTGATTGATTGATCATTTTTATTATCGGTGCGAGTAAGTGCTGTGCCTGCTGGGTAACGCTCAACGAAAAAGTTCCTGCCTCGCCCCTCTGCTCCTCATAGTAGTCTCTACGCGCTGCTTCCTGCGAGGCGTCAGCACATGCTGGCGGCTTCAACTACGGTTGCGGCGGGTGTCCGAATCTGTTGCTATTCCCCCGGTGAGCGACGCTGGTTGTGTTCATTTTAGCAAGACTTCCTTGGATGAACAGTTTGCCGTTCTGCGGTTAGTTTTGTTCGCATGTTTCTGCGCTAGTTCTATAAGTTTTTCTTTCTTTTTCTTTAGAGGTTCTCGTTTTTGCTATCCACAATGGCAAATCAAGATCGCATTTTGGCATTGCATGTCAAAAGCCTCTTCCTGCTCATGGAAACTTCATGTCATGTGAGGAGTGATAATTTCTCTATTTACTCGGACAGTCATTCTCTGGAATACCCTCTAACACGTTTGCTACCATGGATCAAGCCAAGAGAGAAGTTTGGGTATGCAAAAGTTCTCATACTAACAAAAAGAGACTCAATACTGCGGTCCTGAGTCTGCGGGTGAAAACTTTGAGTCAGAATCCTCATTGTTGGATGAATTTAGAGAAATTAGGAAAATTCTGGAGTCACTGCCGGTTCTTCATAAGAAAGTTGGATCTCTCCTACTGATGCAAGAAGAAATCACAGCGTCTCTAAATAGGTTCGGGAGCTCGACGGCTCGGAGTCGTTTCTACCCGATAAGTACGATTCCATTTCGAAACAGGAGCAGGATAGTGAAAAAATAAAGCTGTATCAAGGTGCTGAACTGGAAGTTTTATAACAGCTGTGTTAAATCATACGGCTTTAATACAACTAGAGGAAAATCAAAATTAAATCGAACAATACAGCAGAAGGATGAATCTTGAGATCCAAGGTTTGCCTGAGTAAAGCAATGAATACTTAACACCAACAGTGATGCAACTGTCTTCTAAGCTTGAATCGGCTGGGTTTTCCTCTGTCGACATCGCAGCTGCCCATCGCTTGAAAGCCAAAATTGATGGTGCACCAGTGGTCCTTGTGTGCTTCACTTCAGCACTCTGGAAACAATAATGGTTTGACGCTCGGGGTAAGCTGAAGCAGCTCCGCGAAGTTGAATCCTTTCCAAAGATTTTTTTCAGTGACAACTTGGCCAGGCTGACCATCACCTTCCTTGGAGAGCAAGGACCAAAGCAAACGAGGAGAGTTATAACTTTTTATCGGTAAAGGGAGGGAAAACCTTCGTGAAAAGAACGGAGCAGCGCCTCTTGTCCGTATCGGTAAACAAGCAGACCTGGAAAACATTGTTTAACCACTACGCGATTTCGGTTCTACTAACTACCTGATTTTACTTCATTTAAAACAAAATTTGGATAAAACTTTTATCAGTGTTTCACGGTTGTGAGCATTAGCAATCGAAATTTGCGTAAATATTAGGATCAATTCAAGTTTATAGCTGAAACTGCAGCTGGCTATGTTGACGCGTTTTAATAACTGAAAACAATGTTTCCCAGGCGTGCCTTGATAAATTCACTTATCAGGGATTTTCTGCCCATTCTATTAGACGAAAGGGACGTCGTGGCGGCAGTGTTGCTGTTTTTGTGAATGAAAACTCTGCTGATTTTCCTGTAGATGCATCTTTTGAGCATGCTGATTTCCTTATGCTTAAAATCTGTAAAGAGTCAATTTCTGTGTATCTGTTATCTATTTATCGACCGCCCTCCTCCAGCCTTGAACGATTTCTTAGTGAGAATGAAGAAACTTTGCTGCCTTGAAGTGCCGTTGATCAATTCTGTTTGACTGGTGACCTTAATATTAACAGTTTATGCCCTACGAAAGTATCTGTTTGGGATTCCCTATCGAAGTTGTCTGCTTAATGTCCAGAATGCACTGTTGGAGCTCCTACTAGAGTGGGGTTAGTTAACAACAAACTAGTGCAGACATGCCTAGGTCACATAGCGGCCAGAGCTCCTGATTGCTCATTTCGGTCATGTACGATTTCGCAAAGGTTGGCCGACCACTATTTCGTAGCACGCCGTCTTGCTTTACAAAACGCGTCTGGATCCCCTAATACGGCAACTGCTTCTGGTGAACGCAAATGCGTTATCCCCAGTGTCAAACATCCAAGCTTTAAAATCTTATCGCTTTATTTTTTGGGGGCATAGTTTACTAACGAAATTTCAGCCGGCGAAGTCTATGAAAGGTTTTGCATGCAACTGAAAAACTTTAAATTAGAGCTCGCTGGGTTGGTAACTAAAACATTAAGGAAGGGTCACTGCTCGACGAGTTCGGGAATTCTTCATTCAATTTAGCATAGAGATAGGTTGTGGAAACGATGTAAAAGAAGTTCGAGGAACCTATCACTGCGATTAGAATACACGCCAGTAAGAAACAGGGTCGTCACTCTTTTGAGCGGCGCTTGGGGCCGTTACTTTTTTTTCTAAATTCCAGCAATCTTCAAACAATGTGCGCAAAACTTGGGCATTGGTAAAATATCTCTTAGGTATGAATTATAATAAATGTTCTGTTTTCGATTATTTTCGTTAGCCTCCGCTAGCAGTAGCAGATGCTTTAAACAGGCACTTTGTAAAAGCGTCGCAAAGGGCTGTTACTCCAACTACTACCTCTTGTTCGTTAATGCAATCCATACCTGCGTCAACTTTTCTTCCCAAGATCGTGAAATGTGAACTGGAAGCGATTCTTTTCAGTTTCAGCCCTAACAAGCCTACTGAATATGATGGACTACCATTACACATCGTTCGCAGCAACTTTGATGCTGTCTGTAAAGGGATCGTACGACTCGCGGTGTCATTAGAACCGGTCGCCCGCTCGTCGTCTCCCTGAGGCGGTCTCCTCTTTGAAACTCTCCCCCTCCCCTTCGGTGGCGGGCGGCGGCGGGACGCCGCACTGAAAAGGAGCGCCCTTGGGGTCAAGAGCCCCTGACAGCGACGGTCAAGCGCTTTGACCCTCGCATTGTTCGGTCTCCTCGTCAGAACGGCGCCAAACGTGATGCGACCTTCCGACAAGTATCTCGTGAAAAGGGGTAAGCTCGTCAAGGAGGGTCGTAAATAAAAACGAGCAGACGGGCAGCACCGCGGAAGCGCCCCGCTGTAGTCCGATGACAGAGCTAATTGCGGAACAGCTTCAGTCAAGGGAAACCGAGAGTCAAAGGAAACCGCTTGCACGTGCGGGAACGATGTGTGGTTGTTTGTTTTTTTCTTCTTCTGAGGGAGAGAGTTCGAATCATACTGTGGAAGTATGGGGTGTGGCACGTGAACCTTGTGGGCCACTCGTTTCGAGGGTCCATTCCCGAAATCTATTTTCTTATAGCGATTTTGATGCTCTTTTCCTGCTGTGTTTTTTGGGGAGAGGGTGTTGAACCTTGCCGAAACTGGAAGGCGTGCCATGCATTTTGTAAACCAATCATGAGTTAGTTTGTTGTGATTGGGTGATGCAAGGGATGGGCTGGGCCTTTAGGTCTTTAAAACCAGGGCCCGGAGCCCTGGAAAATATTCTGGGCTAAGGTCAGATGTAATGCATCTTCGGCTATGCCGAATAGGGGCCTCCCCTAGTGTTAGCCAGTTCCACCTTTTTGTTCTTTAACCGTCTTGCCGTTTTCAATTTGTCTCATGTATATCAAAGTGCTTGCAATGTAAACATTTCATATAATACAGTCAATTCATACTCCCCTTAACGCCTGCATTCTGAGTCGTCGCAATACCGTCTACGACGGAGCACCCCTGGTGCGGAAAAGAAGTCTGCGGTCATCCAACAAAGCTACCGTCTTGAGCGGTGGGCACCTCTGGTGCGGAGAAGCAATTCAAAGAAGGTCTGCAGCAAATGAAGACACCTTATGACGAAGAACGTTTAGTGGCGCAGTCGACAAGGATCCTGCCGCTGTCGGAAGACAGCGCAGGAGGAAGACCAAAAGACAAGGAAGGCGTGACGGGGCCGGAACAGCCAGCCAACAGCAGTTCGGGAAGGCCAGGTGCAGGAGCGAGCAGCAGCGTTCAAAGAAGGACCTGCGGAGAGACGGCGGCAAGGGCCAAGGCAGCGGACCAGCGACGCAAGGCAGCCGGCCGGGAAAACAGAGCAGCGAGCGGATCGCTACCGAGCACAACCGAGACGGCAGCAACGGGCTCGACGCCGTCGGCAACACGGAGGCGACCTGGCGTCTGTCATCAAAGGGTGAGTCCCTTCTCGTTACGTGTTAGCGCGAGCGTTGCTGTCCAGACAAGCTTGAGTGAGGAGTATGGATACGCGCTTCGCCCATTTAAACCCCGATAAGCAAAAAGGAAGGGGGATGAGCCACGCAGAGGACGCCGGGATTGTCGGAAGCGGGGCGAGTAATACAGGGACACCGGAGATGCCACAGGTCAAGCAGAGGAACGAGAAAGTGCCGGACGAGGTTCTGGTGTTACGAGAGAGGTGTCGGCTGGCCGAGCTGGAACTGCGGCTTGCTCAGCAGAGACAGCGAGGAGGCGCTGGAGAGAGCTTCAAGGTCGGAGAGAGGCATGGCAACCACAGCGAGTTGCGGCACTACAAAAAATTGCTTGCGGGAATAGTGCCCAAATTTCCGAGCGACGCAGAAGTGCAAGTATGGTTTGAGGCGGCGGAGAACGCACTGAATGCATACAAAGTGCCAAAAGATCGGTGGGGCCAAATAGTTTTCCCGCTTGTTGCAGACAAGGTGCAATTTCTGTCAACCCGCTTAGCGCCAGCACAGCACAGGGATTACGAGGCCGTGAAGAAGGCGGTGCTCGAGGAGCTTAAACTCCCTGCGGGAGAGTACCTCAGCAGGTTTCAGGGCGCCAGGAAACGGAGCACTGAAGGATGGAGAGCGTACACGACGCGAATCCACAGTTACTTGCGCTTCTATTTAGATGCGTGCAGCGTCAGCACCTTCGAACAGCTGTTAGAGCTGTTAGTAGCGGACCAACTAAAAAACAATCTTTCTGAAGCAGCATTAAAGTACGTTACGCTGCAGGAAGGGAACGGGTGGCGGAAGGCCACCGAACTGGCCGCACTACTGCAAACCTTCGAGGACGCAGAGGGGAAAAACAGCGCCGGCAAGAGGCCAGAGCAGAAAAGAATGGACGCTAAGGAAATGCCTATATACCCTCCAGGGAGCCGGCCACAGGCACCGCAGGCAAGGTCACAACCTAGAGGTTGCTTCTTCTGCGGAGCAACGGGGCACCAAAGAGCGAATTGCCCGCACGCGAAAAACGGGACGCCGCAAACGCTTAACGATACTCGGAACGGCCTCTCGGCCCGAGTTGCAATACGGGAGGACTCAGCGGCACACCAGCGCGAGCTAATTACGCTGACGTGTCAGGATGGAGGAATTGAGGCCATTCTAGACACCGGAGCCGACGTAACAATAGTTCGAGAGAGCGTAGTGCCGCCGGCACTGGTCAAGCCGCATGGAACGATCAATCTCATCTCCGCATTCAGGGAGAAGATACAGGCGAAGCTAGCAATCCTGCCCCTTACGTTAAAGCGAGACACCGGAGTCTTCGCAGACATTCGCGAGGCCGTGCCGGTCTTATACACATTGAGAGACAGGCTGGTGTCCCGGACCAATTGTTTGCTTTCAGAGGATGCCTGGGAGTCGCTCAACAAAGAGGGGGAGATGCGAGGAATCGTCGCCGGCAGAGAGAAGCAGGGCGAGAACTACACGCCGCTAGAAAAAGAGGATTATCCGGGGCCCCCATCAGAAGCGGTAGTGACAAAGGGGAAGAAAGAGGCCGCGGTCGCCCAGGTAACAATCCATAGCGAGGTTGACGAGAGCACGAGCTCGGACGGCGGCGACGTGGAAGCCCCCATGATAGAAAAGAGAAGCGCGTCGGAAATATTCCGGGAGAACCAGAGGAGTGACGCGACGTTACAGGGGGCATGGAAGGACTCCAGAGCAGGAAAGAAAGGCATGACAGTGGTAGACGGGATCCTGTACCACAAAGATAATCTCCTGGGCCAGACAGTGATGCAGTTGGTGTTGCCAGAATGCCGCCGCGGAGAAGTACTACAGTTGGCGCACGAGTCAAATTGGGGAGGGCATCTGGGCTTCAGGAAAACCAAATCCAAAATTAAAATCAGCTTTTATTGGCCGGGTATGGAGGACGAAGTCAGGCGGTATTGTATTAGCTGTCATAATTGCCAAACGAGATCGGATCTGCGTCGAGCAGACAGCGTGCCCATAGAGCCGTTGGTGAGGCCACGGTATCCGTTCCAGCGGGTGAACGCCGACATCATCGGACCCCAGGAACCAGCCTCGGGTAGGGGCCACAGGTACGCACTATGTGTCATTGACCTGTGCACGCGCTGGCCGGAGGTTGTGTGTCTACGTTCACTCAGTGCTAAAGCAACCTGTGACGCCCTCCTCACGGTGTTCAGTAGGACAGGCATCCCAGAGGTTGTATCGTCGGACTGTGGAACAACTTTTACCGCGGAACTCACCCAGGAGCTTTTAGGAAAGCTGGGGTGCTCCCCTCGGTTTTCGACACCGGGTCACCTGGAAAGTAATGGGGCGGTAGAACGCTGAAACAAGACGTTTAAAAACATGCTCTACCAAGTTAATCAGAAAGAGGGGAGGAACTGGGACAAGTTCGTACCTTATTTGCTGTGGGCATACAGAGAAGTGCCTCATGATACGACGGGGGTGGCGCCTTTTGAGATGCTTTATGGAAGGCAGCCGACCGGCCCGCTTAGCATAATAAAGAATACCTGGACAGGAGAGGGTGAGTCTCCCGTAAGTTTGGGGCCTTCGCCAGCTCAGTACATGCTAGACCTGAAGGGACGCCTAGAACGAGCGGCTGAAGTCGCAAAGGCCGTAAGCCTGAGGCAGCAAAATGCGTACGCCACGCAATTCAACAGGCGAGCGACCGCCAAAGACTTTTGGGAAGGAGAGAAAGTCTTAATATTCGACGAACAGCGCCCAGGCAAGATGTTTCCGAAATGGAAGGGGCCTGGCAGCGTAGTTGAAAGATACCGAGACCACTCTTATTTCGTGCAAATGCCGGACGGCGGAAGGAAACTAGTTCATGCAAGCAAAATGCGGCCCTATATGAGCAGGGTAATGAACGTGGGCGTAATTTTTGAGGGAGACAGCGCGTTCGGAGAGGTTGAGTACGCGCCCCGACGGTCAGCAGCGCGGTCAGCGGAGGGGCGTTTGCCACGAGAATCGGTGGCCTATTTGTCAAAGCATGAGCGAGACCAAATCCTGGGAGCGTTCGCGGAACACGAGGGGCTTTTCAGTGACCGGCCGGGAGTGGCATCGGTAAAGGAACACGAAATTGTGCTGCAGGAGGGGTTTACATCTAAGGGTCCCCACCCTTATCGCGTGCCTGCGAGCCTAACGGCCGAAGTGGGAAATCACGTAGACGAACTGCGGGCGTTGGGTTTAATCTTTCCTTGCGAAAGCCCGCATGCGCACCCGCTGGTTTGCGTGCCTAAGAAGGACGGCACTGTCAGGATGTGCGTAGATTTCCGCAGGCTGAACGCCGGTACTGTAGCTGACGCCTACCCGATGGCGCTGCAGCAGGAGCTGATAATGAAAGTAGGGAGAGCGAAATATATTACCTTGCTGGACCTTCGGAGGGGGTTTTGGCAGGTTCCGCTAGCTCCATCAGTTCAGCTGCTTACCGCTTTCACCTGTCACCGGGGTCAGTTTGCGTGGAAGGTAATGCCGTTCGGGCTCAAAAACGCCGCGCAGACCTTCCAGAGGGTTATGAACGGGCTGTTGCTCCTGCACTCGGACCACTGTTGCGCATACCTTGATGATATCGCCGTGTTTAGCGAGACGCTTGAAGCGCATGTGCGCCATCTTAGAGAGGTGTTCAAGACGCTTGAACAGGTAAATCTCAAGGTAAAGCTGGAAAAGTGCCAAATGGCACGAAAGTCGATTCGGTACTTAGGGCTATTTGTTGGTTCAGGGCAGCATGCACCCGACCCAGAGAAGCTGGCAGCGATAAGGGGGTTGAAGGCACCGGCAACGAAACGGGAACTCCGCAGCGGGCTATGACAGTGCGGGTATTACCGCAGCTACGTACCAAACTATGCCGAGGTGGCACGGCCACTCACAGAGCTTACCGGGAAAAGGATTCCGAATAAGATCCCATGGTCGGAAAAAGCTGTAAGTGCGTTTCGACAGCTCAAGGCTGCGCTCTGCAAAGCGGTAGCCTTGGCTACTCCGGACCGCAATCGACCATACTGGCTGCACACAGACGCGTCTGCGTTTGCCGCGGGAGCCTGCCTTTCACAACGAGCCGAGGACGGCTCGGAACGGCCGATTGCATTTGCGAGCCAAAAGTTCTCCCCTGCGCAGACCCGCTGGTCTACCATCGAAAGGGAAGCATTTGCAGTGCTTTGGGGACTCAATAAGTTCGATCACTGGCTCTTCGGTGCCCCTGTCACTGTCGTCTCTGACCATAATCCCCTCGCGTACCTTACACTTAGCACACCTCACGGCGCGAAGCTGACATGCTGGGCGCTAGCGCTCCAGCGGTACAACGTGGTGGTGCAACACCGGAAGGGTAGCGAACACGCCAACGCTAAAGCCTTGTCACGCGTGAGTAATGATTGCTGGGATCTGGACAGCGGCGCTCCGCTGGCAGCCGAGCGGGGAGGGGCTCCCCTTGCCACTTCTATGTGACAGCCACGAGAGTGAACTCTGTGCGCGAATGTGTGTCGGGCAGAGTGCGTGCGTGGTTGTAGGTGGACTGGATGCAACCTAGCAACTTAGACTCCGTTTGAGGGCGCCCAGCACACATTTTAAGCTACCAGAAGTTTAGGAGGCGCACGAAAGCCCTAACGCAAAACACCCTAAAGTTTTGGCGGTCGTAAGGCTACATTCTTGGATGGTAGAGCAGTTTGGAATTTTGCACTTGAATTCCTGCAGGCCCCAGCGTGGCACCACATGTTTTGTGGTCCTTACACACTCCAAGCTTTTTAAATTTTTTGTCATTAGGGAGCCATTAATGAAGACTTGCAAATTCGCAGCTTTTATCTGACGGTTTCAATGCATGGGTTAAGAAGTTTTCGGGGATACGATGGCCGGAACTGGAAAAGGACAGTGTTAATTGGAGTCACATGGGAGGGGCCTTTGTCCTGCAGTGGGCATATTCAGGCCGATGATGATAATGCAATTGTTTCATTCGGTGTGATCTGATCACAGAAAACTTGCAGAATTAGGTAACCCGTTATCTTTTAAACACAGGCGTTTACTGGGCTTTGTGTGATAACATATTCTCAAGAGAGAAAAAAAAATTCCCTCTGAAAGTAAAGTTCCTTGAATTCTGTTTCAATTCATTTCGTGGCATGCGGTCAGAAAAACATACATGTGAAAGATCTGGGTCATTAACCTTCTATACCAGATTTGGGCCCACTCAACAGGTGCAGGAATAAAGTAGCGAGACAAGCTCAGAATACATTTCTTCCAACAGAAATTACGCAGCAGTTAGATATACATAATTTAGAAAATTGAAAGTGAAGCCATCATCATCAGCTTGACTACTTCCACGACACGACAAAAGCCTCTGCCATATGTCCCCAGTTAACCCTGTCCTTTGCAGCTCCGGCCACCCTATGCCTGCGACTTTTTAATCTAATCCGCTCAGCTATCTGCCGCCGCCTGCTACGCTTGCCTTCTCTAGGAATCCACTCTGTTACACTAAGGGACGAACGACTATCTTGCCTTCATATTACAAGCCCTACCCAAGCTCATTTCGTCCTCTTGATTTCAACTAGGATGACATTAACCCGCGTTTGTTCCCTCACCCACTCTGCCCGCTTCATGTCTCTTAACGTTACACCTATCATTTTTCAAAAGAGCTACTACTGGGGCTGGTTGGAAATCATTTTTCTTTCATTCATTTTTCTTTCAACAGTTCACATTGGAAAAACTTTTTCAGCATAAATTATACTGTAGTTACATATACAATTAAAAAGATGGAAGTCAATGGCACTTAGAATAACATGTACGTATTTATAATGGTGTGCGGTACTGGTCATATAGGTAGAAATTTTTAAGGTCTGCGATAGAAATGCGTCCTTTTTTTATGTCTACTGTGTATCGCATTACGATGAGACCTGAGCCGGCCTGAGCTGCGTCACTCATGGTTAACTCGCAAGGCCCGCCCCCTTATCGCTTTCCTTCGCCAGTCGGGCTGGCATTGGTTATGCCGGGTGTTTCAGCCAACACTCTCAAATATTCCTGAAATTATTGGGTTCGATATAGCAAAAAAATAAGTGTAGAATCACACTCTCTACCGACGGACAAAATGTCATGCAAAACCCCTCTAATTATCCAGGTAATTAACAAAAACTCACAAATTATTTCTTACTTTTTGTAGCTGGGTGGTTAGTCCCAACTGGGAGCTTGAGACCGTGGTCAAGAGAATGTCATATCAGTTTTTGAAAAAAAGAAAAATTCAATTTGCATAGCCCTGCAGCGCGAAGAAATCCAACACCTGCGCGCGACCGAAAAGAGCGTTTATAGATAAGGGCCAGGGAGCAGCGCGGACCCATACGATTGCCGCTTAAGTGATAGCGGGATGGGCACGTCGTCTGCTACTCCGAGGTGGTGGTGAAAGTCTTTATTGAATGAAAGAGGTGAGGCTCTTTAAAGAGCCCCGCAATGTGTGGCGCAGCGGACGGTGGGTCGCTTGCGAACACAAATGTGTTTAAGGAATACGAACGTAGTTTTAAATCGAAAGCTTTACTGGCCACGAACTTGCGATTTCGCTGTGGCGGGGCTCCGAGGAGGCACAGACAGACCTTGAGCCGTTGCCTAGCAACCGCCGCCGCGCGCTCGCGGCGTCATCTGGCATGACGTCACACCGCGCGCCTTACCGCGGAGCCGTCCTCACCCGCATTTGCCCTTACCCGCCCTTACGCGCTTAACCGCTAACCAAAGTATTCGATGTCGGCAACTATGGGAGGCCCTGAAACCCTCGCACGCTCACTGAATAAAAGAAAACTGCTGATCATGGGAATCGAATCAGGGCCTTTGGCGTTTGAGGTGGAGACGCTTCCACTCCGTCACGACAGCTTTTTTTTGTCTTTATTGCCTCTTTTGACAGTTTACAACAGATCACAACCATGTTCAGCGCTGCAGTTTCAAATATAAAGAGCGGACATGTGTTTCACTCACGTGAGAAAATCAAAACTGTCTCAAGGAACACAACTCTTTCGTCAACTCGATAAGTTCGTCTAAAAAACTTAGCTCTTTGTACACTTCACGCAGCTTAAATATGTTTTCTTTAACGAAATCTCGGACAGACCGCGCTTCTTCATCGCAATGTCGTACAGCCATCCTGCTTCGCCAAATGCTGTGCAGGCCAAGAAGGAAAATTACATCGTATTGATAAAGATCCGGCTCAACGTCCAGGAATCGTATCCCATACGGCGTCAAGGGTAAGTCTTTCCTTATTGTACGCTGGAGCACATCCCAAAAGAGCAGCGCATCCCAGCAATCAATAAGGACGTGTTCTATTGACTCTGGTTTGCGACACAACAAGCAGTCAGCACCCCAAGGTAAAATCAATCTCTTCTCCATCCATGTTTTAACGGCGACGTACCAGTGTGCAACTTGAAGAAAAACGTCTTCACACCAGCAGGCACCACCATTATCTTTACTCTTTTTAAAGCATTTCCTCCTTGGCCTCCACAATACAGAGATCGATATATTAGCTCAGGGAAGACAGAGTCAAACAAATATTTTAGCAATTTCTTACTCCTGACATTTGAAAGGTATTCCAAAGTGAACCGAGCATTTAGAAACCGGAAAGCAAAGATCACTTCTTTCAAAAATATACTTGCACTATATCGCATCCCGTCTACAGTGGAAATAACATTGTTTGGCAAAGCCGAAGAAATGCTCACATGAATAAATGTCCGCAGGAAACTGTCGCGTGGATCTCGAAGAAAAAAATTTTGACACCACCTGCCTCTGGTACAAGAGTGGCAAGGAAAGACCCCTTTTCTCAAACGCAGAAATAAATTATCACGATTAGTCTTCTCCCTAGAGGACTGCCTAACCAAAACTGCAAAGAGACGATGAAGTTTTTGACTGCTAAGTCGAGGGCACGAAAGAACATGCAACAAAAAGCACACCTTTGAAACGAGGTATACATTACGTATGTTTGCGCGCGTAAATATAGACAGTTGCTTTCCCACCCATTTCTCTGTGCCCGTTGACAGTTCTTGATATTCCTCCTTCCAAAAGTAATCGTTCTCTCTATACTTTTCAAGAGGAGCACCTAGCTATTTGGAAGGGACATGTGACCATTTTACACTTGCATGAAACAAAGGCGCTGATGTCCAGTTCCCATGCCACATCATTCATTATTCGCATGCCCGCACATTTGTCCATATTAACAACGCTATTGGTTACATCGTAAAACCTGCGAACAACCGACATCCCATGTTCTATGCTGCTGTGATTGCTACAAAAATTTCCACATCATCGGCATAAGCTAACACTTCATTTCGCATGCTTCGAGTTGAAAACCACGAATTGAGTTGTAATTTATTACATTCCTGCAAAGTGGCTCTAGGTACAGAGCGAAAAGTTTCCGTGACAATGGGCAGCCTTGCCGCACAGATGCTCTCACGTCACTTCTTTCTGTGAGCTCTCGGTTAACAACCAGATTCGTGGCACAGTTACTAAAAGCCATTTCAGCCCCTTTTTCAGTTACTTCCCCAACACAGACTTGTTCGAGAATTTTAAAAAGAATATCTTGACATAAACGGTCAAAGGCCTTCTCTAAATCAATCTACAACATTGCGGCTCGCCTGAAGTCAGCGTCACAGCATTCCAGTATACTCCGTGTGACATGAACATTAGTGAATATGGTCCGGCCTTGAATTCCACACGTCTGGTGGGGGAAACCAAGATGTCCATAACTGACTGTAAATGTTTTGCTAATGCTTTCATAAAAATTTTATAATGAACATTAGTAAGCGTTATCGGCCGATAACCAGTAACTTGCTTAAGCTTAGCAGGATTGTCAGTTTTCGGTAAAGTACTGTACGGGCACGGTAAAAACAGGGGGATAAAATACCCATTCTAAATGACTCTTCATGAACGCGTTGTAAAATGAGAGCAGTTTCGCGTTTGAACGCCTTATAAAATACCGCGTTTATCCCATCAGGACCTGGCGACTTCCCCAAGTGGAGCTCATCAAAAGCGTATTCCAAATCCGCTGTCGATAAGTCGGCAGACAGGCTGTCCGTGTCTTCACTGGTCAGTCGGGTAACAGACTTAAAAATTCAGCCTGAAAGGCCTGTACATCCGCCTATTTGTAAGCGAACAAATCACTGTAATACTGACAGAAAGCCTCCCTTATCAGCTTCGAATTGTCCGTCAGAGTAACTTTGTTTTCAACTTCTACGATATCTTTCTTACTAGCGTGTATTCTTTCCGTCGTAAAATTCCGCCTACTGAGCCTATCATCTGCCAGAAAGCGATCCGTTCGTGCACGGATTGCAGCTCCCTGAAACATTTTCACATCGTTAGCCTCAAGCTTGGGTTTAACTTCGCTGATAAGATCAGTTGATAGTCCCGGAGCTTTATTATCCTCGAAAATTAATTCTTTCAACATCTGTTCTAGGTTCTCTTGTTCAGCTTTTTCAAAAAAAAAAACATGTTTGATTTCTGCGGGCCTTTCGATAGCCCTCATTTTGACATCAACTTTAAGTTCCGCCGACTCTTCTGCCCAACTTTTTTTATAACTCAACCAAACTTTTTTTTAACACGTTCTTTGTTTCTAAACGAAACGTATCGTCCTTTAATAATTTTGCGTTGAGCTTCCACAAGTCCCAGCTAAATTTCGCTTGAGGTGTCGGGTTCTTTGCTATGGTGAATACGACACAAAACTGATCGCTAAATGTAACCGGTTCGACGATGTAGTTATCGCAGATAGCCGCTAGCTCAAGGGAAGCGTATCCGCCACGACAGCTCAAGGTTAAATTGTGAATAAAGGCGCATCCAGTGAATGCACTCTTCCGATCCAGAAGTCGCCGCGATTTCGCTACGTATATCCTTGCGTAACAGAGCTAGGCCATAAGCAATTTTTTCCCTTGATCTCTTTTGTAATAATTAAACAATACGATTTAGTAGCATATAAAACTATACCTTTGGCCGGGCACGTTAAAGACGTTTTGGCAAACGGCTGCTCGTCTCGTGATTCCTAGTTGTGCAAACTTTAAGAGAGCCGTTATAGTGAGGGAATGCTGTGTTCCGTCATGGCAGCTTAAAAGCTCGTCGTTCAGGCTTCTTTAACCGCATCTGCGTGCATGCACGCTAGAGCAAGCTAGTATCGTTAGCCTTCTAATAGGCGGTTTTTTCGGCTTCGAAACGTCAGATTTCGTACTTAACGGCTTGATTTTGCGAAGTAAATGGGAATTTCTACCCAAGCCAACGCTGCCAAATTCGGCAGGTGTTTCGATTAATTCTGGAAATGTCAATCACTCAATCTTCCGTTTTCGGCACCAGTGTTGGTCCACGGTGCAGCTCCTCCACCAGGTGTCACGTTGTGGTGAAGGCAGTCGAAGCAGTGAGGGAGACAGCCAAAAGTTCTGCTGAAATAAAACTGTTTGTTGGACTGGCCTGCGCCTAGAAAGGCCCAATGACTCGGCGGCAGCCTAGCAACAATCGTGCTCGGCGGTCGTGGAACAGAATGCCCGCCGCTCTCGACAGTACTCAATTTAAAACTGGTAGTGAACTTTCGAGATACGGCGTGCGAAGTTAGTACAACATTCTAGAACAACGTAGAATCGGCTCCGCCTGGATGCGATCAGTCCGGATAAATCTAGTCGCGTCTTGTATCCACAAAAGAAAGTGATAAAGTGGCGTGCCGCCAGCTTTGAAGAATGAAGAAACACTACAAAGATCTCGAAAGTTCACTACCAGCTTTAAATTGAGTACTGCCGAGAGCGGCGGGCATTCTGTTCCAACAACATTCTAGAACAACGTAGAATCGGCTCCGCCTGGATGCGATCAGTCCGGATAAATCTAGTCGCGTCTTGTATCCACAAAAGAAAGTGATAAAGTGGCGTGCCGCCAGCTTTGAAGAATGAAGAAACACTACAAAGATTCGCCGCAGTATATAAAGAAAAAGTACCGTCCTGCTACTGAGCCTTGGAGTACACCTCACTGAAGTGAATTACCATTGGACTGAGCTTTGCCCATTTGAACACATTGTGGCCAGGAAGATAGTTGCACAAAAACTGCCGAGATAGTCCTCTAAATGCATACAGGTCTAAATTTGATAGCAGGATATCATGATCTACTGTACTGCATGGTGTTCTAATGTCAATAAAACTGTCGGTTGTACATTCTTTGGCGAATTTCTAGAGCTGAAAATGAGGACATAAGAAACTAAGTGTACAGAACAAAGCCCTACTAACAACTGCAGTTTTTATTGTAAGAACACTCCTCGTCTCTCTGTGCTAAAGCTTTGTCATATATGTACTAAATCACCTGCAAGAATATTCTCGCACGGTATGTTATTTATTATTGCCAGCTGAATTATAAACAAGCTTCACCGCTACACATGAGGGGAAGTAGTTCTAGTTTCTTCGAAGCCCAAATTGATCATTTGCTACTACGTTGCATTTCTCTAGAAAGCGAGAAAAACGCTTAACCAACAGTGCCTCGAATACCGTGTTTAAGGGAGAAAGTATTGTTATCGGACGTAAATTTTGAAACTCACTTTTATTCCCTGCCTTAAAAATCGGGGTAACTTGAGGGATTAGTACTATGTCATGATATGCGCCCGCAAAAAAGGAAGCATTAAATAACCTCGCTAAATGCCCCCTGAGCTGCTCACTATAATGTTTTATGATAGAATGATAAAATTGGAATCTCAACTTGTGGGAATCATACTCTTTGTATTTCCTCCACGTATAGCTTTAACAATAGAAATTATTTTATCACTGGTGATATCGTCATAGACGAATGTGTGAGGAATACAAGCTGGCAACTCAGGAGCATCGGATGTACCTAGTTGTTTCGAAACAGTCGGACTTATATTGCAGAAATTTATGATGGTTATATATGGCGCAAGGTCATCAATGGCCAAAGAGCGCAAAGGCACAATGTATTTTCGACTTCTCAAGGTGGGGTAAAATTCTCATTTCCCAAGCTTTTCAGCCTAAATAAGCAGAGCACCAGACCAGGGGAAAGCTTCTACCCATTGTATTACCGGTGGGTGCCCGGCGGCACTGGGGATCGAACCCCGCATGCGAGGCGGATGCTCAACCACTCGGTCACCGCTGCGGTGGAATTGAAGAAATTACCGCTGAATTTGTCCACCACGCTTTCTGTGGCAGAAATAGGTAAAGTAATACCTGGCAATACGGTAGCATTGTTCCGGTTTTAATTACTGAATTAACTATTTGCGACATTTTTGGGATGTGTTGGCTCCTTTCAATGAGCCTGGTGTGAAAACGTTTTTTTTCTTGTTCAAAGTAAGGCGAGAGATTTATTCCTATAATTATTATTGGCTTCGATAGTAGGCATTAGCTTTTTGTTTCTTGTATTTCTTGTCCCATTTTTTGTGTAGTGGGCTAAATCTCGGGTTTGACCCTAAGACATGATGTATGGAAGTAATAAGTCTTAGATTCTTTGTCTGCTTCAACAATAGGCAATTTAATGATGCTTAATCCTAATATTTCTACTAGTCTTAATACAAGTCTTAATATTTCATGCTAGGCTAAGTATGGGCGAACTTAAAAGGTTATGATCTACAGTTGTGATTAAGCGTTTTTTTGTTTTTTGTTCACTGGTAGGGACGGCTTAGGAAAAACACCGGAAAATGATCAGTGATATCATCACCAATAGCGCTTGTGATGGCGAGTGAAGTATTGTTACTGTTAATCGTTACTGAATTGTTACTGTTAAGTTACTGTTAATTGTTGTAGCGGCGTGTGCCGCAGATGAACACAGACTGACAAGCAACCCACGGGACCCTCCTTTGATTCAACATACATTTACGTTACTTATAGTTACAGACGAGTGTGGTGCCTCTGGCGGCAGGAAATCACAAACCATAACCGAAACCAAAAATACAACATATGCCCTTCCCTATACAGAAACAGCTACATGGGTTAGCAAAGTATGTTAGTGCTTGCTCATCGAATTCTGTTTCCAGCGATCACAATGTGTTTGTACCATACACATAACTTCACAGAAATATAGGCAACCAAATAAACATCAAATAATGTCCCCATTTTCTCAGCACACAACGTCCCCTCCTACACTTGGTATCCATAGCGGGCTGGGGTCGTGTGTTCCGTGCTGGCTGCACTCTACGCTGCGGTGTCGATACCTCACAGGAACCATTGGCTGCAGGTGAAGTCACATCCGACTCACCGCAGGTTATGATGGCATATCCGACTGCTTCACAGCAGCCACAGTGGAAACCCCCCGGCTGCCGCATCTGGAATGGAGCGCTCCACAGTGGCGGTGAGCTGCTTTCACTTGCGGTACCATTCCTGTCATTCTTTTCTCCCCATCCACAGAGGGCAGCAGAGGCTCGTGCCATCCTTGACAAATTCGAAGCGTTGCACGTTCCGCCTTTGTCAAGGCGGAAAGACGACGGCGCCTGCTTGCTTGAACGAAGGTCTTAAAAACTCGATTAAACAGTTCTACTTTACCGTTTGCTTGAGGGTAGCAGGCGGACAAATTCCGCAAGCGGACACCGCGATCCTGCAGGAAAGCTTCGAACTCCCGGGATTAAAGCTGTGGCCCGTTATCGCAAAGAATTATGAGTGGCCTTCGCCGCGAATATTGATACCAAGAATCTTGTGACTGTGTGTGTTGTGGCCTCGTTGGAAATTGCACTGCAGGCCACTTAGAAAACTAGTCGGCCTACGTGATCTCATATCGGGCATCGCGTGGCGCTCTCTCAAATGGGTCAACAAGGTCCACGCCCAGCTTCAGCCACTGTTTGTTTTCTAAGGGGACCGGTTTGAATGGTGCAGTCGTCACTTTCGGGCTTTTGTACGCTGCCTGGCATATGCTGCTCTACTTGCTTGTGCATGGCTGGCCACCAGAACTTTTCTCTTAGCCGTAATTTCGTTCGCACATTTCCTGGGTGAGGCTCGTTAACAGTGGTAATTGTCCGCTGCGTACGTTACGCGGCAACCTCAACGCGTTCGCCACGTAAAACCAAGTTGTGCACCACTCAAAGTTCGTCGCGAAGTTCGACGAAGGGTTGAAGCTCGGTCGACAGAGATTTGTGCGCAGGCCACGAAGACTATATGTATGCCTTGATTTGTTGCTGCGTGCTTTCTTCTGACTAAGCCGATTCAAACTCGTCTTTGGTAATGCAAGAAGATGTATATACAATTGTTAGGTTTTCGTCTAGCAAAGTCCTTTCTTCCTGAGGCGATGAAACGGGGAGAAAAGAAAGTTTATCTGTCTGCTACTCTATTTTTCGAACACTTCCGGTGCTTCACTGCGCAATTACACCGTAGTAGGTGCTCTGTCCATTGCGCTATCCACGAAGAACGCCTTCATAGCCATTGAGTAGGCAGAAATGTGGCGAAGGCTTGGTGGTCAGTAAGCAAAGTGAAATGGCATCCCGATAGGTAGACATGCGACCTATCCCACGCCCGAACACACGAAAGCGCTTCACGTTCTCATACTAAATATCTCCTCTCTGCGGATGGAAGCGCTCGAAACGCGAAGGCGACAGTGGGCAGTACCTGACCATCCACCTGTTGAAGAACAGCCCCAAGCCCGCAGTCAGAAGCGCCAGTGCAAACAACTGGAAGGGATGCATCGAACATTCGCAGGACGGTGCTGTATGCAAGTGCCTTTTTGACCGTTCGAAAACTGGAGTCTACCTCGCTAGATCAATCGAATGGTTGCCCTTTTTGAAGAAGAACACGCATCGGTTCGACCATGTCGGCAGAGTTGGAAACGAACCTAGAGCACTCGAGCAGTGCAACCAACGATAGAATTCCGGCTACGTAGGCGGGCACCGGGGTATCCTTTACTGAAGCAACTTTTTCTTTCAGCGGAACAATGCCACTTACGGTGATCCTGTGACCCAAAAATGAAAGTTTCTGCGTATTGAAGATACGTTTCCTGTTAAACGCATTAAAGAGGAATGACTCAAGCTTAAGTACCGCTGTAACTTTAGCTATGTGCTCCTGCCGGCACCTCTCACAGACTATAATATCATCTATATAGAAAAGCACGCCCCTACATAGCTGCAGTATTTTGAACATCACACTCTAAAATGCTGAAGGCGCGGAAGCCAGCCCTAAGCATACTCATTTAAACCGAAAAACGCCTTTGTGGGTTAAAAGTGCTGTCAAATTACGACTCGCAGGGTGAAGCAGGACCTGGTGGTAAGCAGATGCGAGGTCTAGCGTACAAAAATTTGTTGCCCCCAATAGACTATGCAATAGCTCTTCTGTATGAGGAAGTGAAAAGCTGTCTGCTACGATAGATTTATTTGCCTGCCGAAGGTCTACTCAGAGACGAATACCTCTCTCTTTCTTTTTAACGACTACAATGATGACGCCCATTCTGATTCCTCTACCTTCTCTATCATGTAAAGATTTTCCAACCGCCAGAGCTCTTCCGAGAGTAATGTTCGCAGTGAGACCGGAAGGCGGCTAAATTTTGACTGAACTAGCGGCACTGTGCATCGCGTTTTCACGTGGTGCACAAAGCCTTTCGCGAGGCAACGGCCTGGATCGAAAGAGGTCAAAACTCCAACTAATTCCGCTGGAGGTTTATGTCCTGCATGGCTATCTGGTCAGAGGGCTGTTCCCTTCGATGATTATAAGTTCGCGTTGTTTGAAGGCACTGAAGCGACAAGCCATCAATTAGTAGACCGAGCGCCTTGATGGCATAGATATATATCCAAGAGCGAAGTGCCTTCTTCTGCACCCTATAAAAGAAGGCTTGTTGTGCCATCTTTGAACGTGACATTAGCGAAGAAACAACCACGAACCGCAATTGGCTCCTTTGAATAGGCCACTAGCTGGAGTGCTGGGGCAAAAAGTACCTGTGGTTCAAAGTGCGGCTTAAAGAGTTCATGTGCCACAATTGAAACTGATGACACCGAATCTACAAGAAAAGTTATGTCCTCACGGCCAATCAAAACTGTGACATGAATTGCGGAGCGAGCGGACGTCGTCAAAGCCAGAATGCTCAAAACTCCTCGCTAGATGTATTTTGGCTGTCTACCTCACTTACCGAAGCAGAACCTCGTTTCCTGCGAACAGAGCGGAAGTGACCTATGATACCTCAACGATGACAACGCTTCCTTTTTGCTGGGCAGCAGCTGACGCTGCATTGTGCTGGGGTGAACCACAGCGGTAACAATGCGACTGGCGGCTGTGCGACGACTTCAAGCTCTTGTCGGAAAACTGGGTGCGCGTAGGCGTATTTGAGCTAGTATTTACACATCCAGCATCAGCAGAAAGAAATTCTTCAGATCATTGTATGCCTGGCCAAACTGCTTTGCCAGGAGTACCACTCTCGCGAACGAGAGAGAGAGAGAGACGATCCTTCAAGGAGAAGGCGTTCGCGCAAGCTCCGAGGCGATACACCCGCAACGAATTGGTCACGCAGCAATTCTTCCTGCACGGGAAAAGAACATGTAGTAGAAAGCTCACGCAGGACCGTGATGCACTCATTCATTGATTCACCAGGTTGCTGAACGCGCCTTCTAATACTGCCGAAAGATGTGCATGTAGAGCGGCGACTGCGATATCATACGACGACGCTTTAGGCCTTGTATCGGCTGTGCCCTTGTTATTCCCAGATGCTTTATCAGTAGCAGTTTGTTCACCAAGCTTGGCGTTGTCTGAGGATCAAAGGGGCAGGGTGTGACATATGCGCTAGCCTTCTACGCCGAGACTGTGAAGAAGTAGGACCTTGCGACGATCCGGCATGCAGTCGAGCAGGAAGTTCTCGAAGATGCGGAGTCTTTGTGAGCACGCAACAACAGGTCGGCCAGGTGCGGGCAGGGACGGGGGCGGTGGCGCAATACCCGAAACGCTCATGGCGGTGGAGGACCAGTAGCGAAAATTGCGCCCCCGAAATGATTCCATCCTCGTGGCCAATGTTGTAGCGGCGTGCGCCGCAGATGAACACGGACTGCCGAGCAACCAACAAAAACCTCTGTATTTCGACACACAGTTACTTACAGTATACACAGAGCGACTCTGGTGACTCTGTCGACAGGTAATCACTAGCGATAACCGAAACCAAATATACAACATTAATATGGTAAATGAGAGTTACTTTGGAAGAGGTCACTCGAGTAGGTTTGTTTAGTTTATGAAAAAAATCCATAGCCCTGAATTAAGTTTAGATACGGTTGCCACAGTAACTTAATGGTCGATTTTCATGTAACCGTATATTATTCCATGAATATTGAGGCAGAGAGAAAAATCGAAGGTAGGCTCTAAGGTATAAAGAAAAACGCTAATATTTGAGCTTGGGGAAAGGTATACCACACGTATGGTTAACATAGAAGTTTGTTCCAAAGGTAACATTTTATATTTAATTCAATTTATTTGTCATCATGATACAAACAATGGCAGTGGCCTACAGTAAAAGCTTTCGTCTGACAGTTTGACAATGCCATGGGCCCCCACTGTCGCCGCAATGCAGTAGTGGGGATATGTTGCGATGCCTGTCTTTATTTTTTCGCATTTAATTGTTGCTTTTATTTGTTTGTCTCTAACAATATTATCTGCACGTGCTTGTCATTTCGTGTTTTGTAAAAAGGTTTGAATGTGCCCCTCCTGCTAGGACCATGCATGGTCTGCAGTATTTGAAATAAATAAATAAATAAACGCAAACTACATCACATGTGCATCTCAACACCAGCAAAAGCATCAGATAGAGTAAAGCTATTTTCAGTTTACAGCAATGATCAAGGGATCTGGGTAGTCAATTTAGCAAAATGTTTGAAACTAAAGCTGTTTTTATACGTAACGCAACACCAACACCGCGTGCCAGTGATGGTCGCGAGAGATACACACAGTTACAGTTGGGAAAATTAGTGAACTTATGTCTTCAACAAAGTTTCAGATAATGAAATTATGTCATACGGAAACGAATCGGCAGCTAATAAAGATGACAGAGTTGATAGTTTTAGTTAAGCTTCGTATATTACAGTGAAGACTCTTCAGAGTATGTGCGGTTGAATATGCCGCTTTTCGACATATCAGAGAGCACATATCAGGGAAACATTACCTTGATGAATACTTACCGAAATGACATTTAGATTTTTTTTTTGTCACGGTTTGGTCAAACACCCATTTCCCAAGCATTTCATCCTAATGACGCTGAGCACCAGGCAAGCTATCTCCTGCCTGATGCTCGGCTTCTTTAGGGTGAAATGCTTGGGAAATGGGTGGTTGACCCCACCTTGAGTAGAAAAAAATCTTGTGCAATGGCGCTCTTTGACCACAGACGCCCTTGTGCCATAAAAATTCATTAACATCCCTATTGATTTCAAGTCATCCTCACATGTGATTGGAATGATCGAAGAGTTGTTAGTTTTCTTTCCGAGAATTTTGCCATTTCAAATCCAAAAAAAACTTCTACGCTTTTTTTTCTTTTTTTGGTAGGTTTTCCAAGAAAGATTTGCAGTTCAGGATAGAAATGTGCATTAATGTAAAGTGCTTTATCATCTTCAAAAGCAAGCTTGTAGTAAAAATTTTCTTTTTTTGCCAGTTGAAGCAGGTTGTCACGAATTTTGTATGAGGCAAACGTTACCAGTACATCCGGCTTCTTTTTGTCATTGGTTGACACACGGTGAAGGAATTAAATATACGACGCGGACACATCAAGGCCGAGTTTATATCCGAGTGCTTGCACTGTGCTTTCAAGGTTTTCATTTATTTCCAAGTTCATTGACCTGTTGTATATCTTCAGATCGACGATCGCTTGCTTCCTCGCAGCAAGCTTATGTTTAAGTTGAATATTTTCTCTTTTTACGTTTGCATGTTTATGTTTGAGAAACTTGAAGTGTGCATAAGCGCTCTTCACTTCGTCTGAAAGTCATCAGAAGAGTTGACAAGGTAGTGTCAATTTTGTCGGCTTTAAGCGACGTCTCCTGAAAACTTTCTAATATTTCTTTAATTGTGGAAGATGCCTTCTGTTCCATTGTAGGCCAAAACTAAAAGGCAAGACCAAGAGCACTGAACGATTCAGGTTAGAAAGAAAAATCGGAGGCGGTTAGTGATAGTGGTTAGCCACCGGGCAGAAAAATTCCACGCGTACTTTCTTCGCTGAGTCGTCCGCTGCTCTGTGGTGACAGGGTTCCCGACGTTTCTTTTATGACAATTGTCGGAAGCGTGACGCCGGCGCAGACGTTGTTTCTTGATCAGCAGACCTATAGGGGCGCATCCTGCTGGTCTGAGCAATCATAGCGTCATTCAGTAATAGCGGTTCAAAAGCGAAATTCCATGCTTGCTTCTTTCCTGAGTCACCCGCTGCTCTGTTTTAGATTAAGACTTGAAATGATTCACAACATTGCAAAATAAAAATGTTCTCTGACATTGCAGCCATAAGCATGGCACTGCACTTGCCTCTGATTTCAATGACTTCCCGTCAGCATCTACTCTCAGCAATTGTAATGTGAGTGGCGCCAATTGATGTAGCTGCAACACGATTCCTGAAAACTATCAATGCTGTTTCTGTGTCAGTGCAACCTATTGACACAACATGCGTAATTTTTTCACAGACATTGTTTGCCAGTTTCACTGCAGTGAAGTCAGTTTCTTCAGGCCTGGGCTACTGTTCGATGCGGAATACATCTCAAGTGATGAGTACTTTCCGATGCTCCACAACAGGGCGATTGATCTGCTCAGGAACCTGTTTCTCAGTCAGAGTATGGAGAAGGCCTTCTTTAGTCTTAAAAGAGCTACAGGTTCTTCTTTAGATATGCCGCATTTCATGAGTGTCTGAACATGCGAGCTTCCTTGCAGGCGTTCCATCAGTGTGCGTGCCATCATCACGTGTGGCCTAATCTGAAGAAGTGCACTCTTTGCTGGAGTTATAAGGCCGTGACGTTGCTGACTTTATGTGTACAAAGTGGCCCTTGGAGTACAGCACGTTTTGGAACTTGCAGAAGTTCGTGAGCATTTGATGTGCCTTTTTCAGTATAGACAAACTAGATGCTAAAAAAACGGCACAAGCAGTCGGTGTTCATGGCAATCTCAGAGCTTGATGAGAAATTTTGAAGCAATATAAAATTACCCTTCACTAAAAGGTTAAAATGAGTGGTGTCTTGCTCAGGCAATTCGCCTTCTAGGAATACAAGACCTAAAACAGGAGGTACTGCTGCCATATGACCCCTTTAAAATGTTTTCTGAGGTATACTGATCTTGGAAGACGTGTAATGCACTTTGGCGGCGTGATGTGGCAGCCACTCGTCAATTTTTTGCAGGAGCTGTGGCGATCAAAGTAGTATGGTCTGCCAAGATTGGAAAACGACAACTCAATAACCTGGCGTGTGCCTACAAGCAGCACACATTGCATGATATCAAAACTGAAGCTCCACAATGTGTTTAATTCTGGCAAATTATTATCGGATATGGTTCCTACACGCGAGCGCTTTCGTACGCCATTGTCATGCGTTTTCTTCATGTCATGCATTGCAGATAAATTCCTTTTCTCACGAAAAGTGGTGGCACTAGTAGGGTAGTTGACTGTTCCTGTTCAGCTAGGCTTATCCAAATATAAGTAGAACGCCAATGTACGTAGAGCACAATCATTTATATCCCGGCTTTGATCTGTGTTATGCAAATAAACGTACTAGCAAAGTACAACAGGCCGAAATGCCCTTAAATGTCGTACTCTATTTAGTGCTCGAGACATTATTACTGAATTCAGTGAGAGAAAAATAGGCCCAAGCAAGTCAAAACAAAAATTAAATGTCATCAGATGTATAGGACAGCATACTGTTGTGGTGTGCCCTAATTCTTCTACAACAAGGAGAACGTCCATAGCAGAAGTAACTAAATAGATGCAGTCTAACTGGCAAGAGCTACAGAGAGTTTAAATCACAAAGTCAGTGTGGATAATGGGAGGTGACAACAAACTGAGAATTGAATGACATGCAACACTGCGCTTGTAACTACACGAGAGGTTCTACTGCACTGTACAAGCATGTTCTTGCCTTCGTTAGATTTTCCTGTGTGCCAGCACCAACCGGTTGCAAAGTAGTCATCACACTGCGCCATATTTCGCATGAGTGTACGAGCTGGAGCATCAGCCACACAGTTGCGACAATACTGCCGCACAATGAATCAATCTGTGAGCCATATTTGTACTTTCCAATGTACAGATGTAATTTGATACTAATATAGTTCACTTCTTTACTATACCACATTAGTAAGAAACAACTTTCAGATAATTTAGTAAGAAAGTAAAGGAGGAAAATGTCTTTAAGGCACATTGTCCATGAAGTTGTATTCCGGTTTTAAATCTATGAAAAACAAGAATGGACGAAGAAATATAGATTCTCTTGCAGATAGTTTATCTCCACTAATCAAAAAAAAGGTTTCAGGGGTGATCGCCGGAAGAAGAATTAAAGCACAAGAAAAGACCTGTGATAATAATGCTGAAATATCATTTTCCTGGCTTGAGGATTTGTTGTAATATAGGTTGGCTGCCTTACCGTTAGGAAAATTAATAAACAAACAATATTACGTTCGAGTGAAAAGTCTTGCTATCACTGGTTCATTTCACACCAGTGCCGTCTGGCAACCTCATCTGCTTCGTGAACGCCACAAGCATGAAAATCATATCGTGATGATGCTGGCCATAGCAAGCTAAAAAGTCCGTCAGATTTTTCCATCGCAGACTTGAGGCTAGCTCGTTAATTGTAATGCCCACTGGCCAAATCAAATACATTGAAGCGCTTAAGTGGACACCCATCTCAACTCATAGCCATGGCTATGACATAGTTATGCCTAATGTTTATAAATTCATTCTGTCATGTCAGACCTGAGGGCAGTATTGCGAGGCTGAGATATCCTCTCTAAAGAGGTGGCGACTTCTTTCGATGAAATCACTAATGCAGGGTGCTGCTGCACTGGCAGACTGAGAAAAAAAATTGGCAAGGGAACCTGCTTTATACTTCTGGCCGCGAGGCATAAACCTCAGGTAAACACATTTCCTTCAGTTGAGAACGCCTTCCCATTCGCTCAGAAAACACAATTTTTAGCGAGCTTCCTAAACTGAATTTTTCTGCTGTGAAGATCACCCCTTTTAGAATACAGCCAACAAACTTCGTAATGATTTCTATCGGCGTTCACGACAGCCCTCATGGTACAGCGAACTCCACAAATAATATTCCTATGTCGTCTACCGGAGAATTGGAGTAAGGTGCGCAGCCAGCACGATCCTATTTGCTTTCCTCGCTCATCAAGTCGGAATATTCGCAACCTCCTTTATACGGAGCAGGACTTAACTAGAACCAACAACTGGAAGCGAATGGTTTATTCTCGGGCACGCTGCTTTAAGAACGGTATAGTGAAGAGGCGCTGGGAGCATATTGTTCATCTACGCGGGTGCACGTGACATGGAAGAGTCGTTGCATCCTTCTTGTGCACTTCAATCGGATGACATTCCCAGTGTTTTGGTGACGCCGGCAGCCACTCTTCATCAAAAAATGGCTGGAAGTAAACTTTTCTTCGCCTTGCCTTTCCACTTTAGTAAACACATATATACACACTATTTTCCCTGCAAGCAATTAAAAGTCCCAACTTTTCAGATGCGCAGTTCAGGCCAACTACGCCAACGCTCTGGAAATCATACAAGTAGTGCTCTAGGATTTGGATTGTGTCGGCTAAAAAAAATCTTAGATTGCTTGCTTGAATATTTCATTTTATTCAGTCGTCATGTGCGTATATAATGCAAAAATTACTTGCGCATTAATGAATTTACAACAAGCTTTTCTTGTATAAATAATACGCAGTTTCTCTAGGAGAAGGCATTGGACACAACCATAGCCACAGCCAGACCGTATGAAAACTTCAGCAGTCCATGATGTTCCCCATGCTCACCATGTTGTCTTTTTCTTTCGCTAGGTTAGTGTGATTAGTGTGCAGTACACATGCGTTCTTTGTTCATCATGCTCGCACTCGTCCGCGTCTTGGATGACGAGGAAATTCATCGCCATGTCACATCCGTTAAGGACATCCGTGATTTTAACGCGATGCGATATTCGGACTATACTGTGTTTTGCACGATGAATTGCAAGAACAAAACACAGTATATTACTCAGTGGTGATTCTTATACTTGACGGTAAGAAGCCATATATCGCAGCGTCCCCAATTTCAGCTCTTATTTAACCAAGAAAGTTGTGCATTTTATCCCGGCAGCGTTAAGGACCTCGTGTCGCAGAAAAGCCGGTGTCGTCGCCGTCGGCGTCATTGCCCGTGAGCGAAAAATGGCGCATCTCGGTGGACACCTCAACCGCGCCGTAAGGGGAGGGATTTTAACGCGACAGCGTTAAGGATTGATTGATTCATGGATCGATTGATTGATCTGATCGATCTATTGATCGATTTATCGATTGATTGATCGATTTATCGATTTATCGATTGATTGGTTGATTCATTGATTGATCGATCGATATTTCCTTCATTTACGGGGCGATCCGGGTGTCCAGCGTGCAATGTGAGACAGGCGTCATTTCCTTTGCTTAAAAGCAATTGTTCGTTTCATTTTCCTTCCCTTACGGCCCGGTTCGGGTGTCCGCCGAGATATGTGAGACAGGCGTCCCTTCCTTAAATTGTCCAACGGCCCACGCGTCGCGCCGAACGGGCGATGGCGTTCCGTGTACTCTTCGGCAACGCTGCGACACGCTGTCCCGTCTCACTCTTAGAGACGAAGGTTAAGCGTCCTCTTCTTTTTTTTAAAAGACGAAAGCTACACTTCTCACGTACAAATCTTGAAGGTCATGTTACGGTGCAGATATTACCTTAAAGCCGCCTCCGTTAATAAAAAAGAAGGAAATTATGGTGTAGGTGGGAACCGAAAACGAGCTTCCGGCATGCCAGACGGGAAAGCTTCGACTAGGCTATGACTGTTTGACTCTTCGAAATGAGTGAAGGTGCGTGTAGTGAATGCACAGGTATCTAAGGATCGTATCTTGGAGATATGTGCTGAGGCGTGCATAAAAATTTAATGGTGAGCATTGAAACTACAGATATCCTAATTAAGCGAGTAGCGTAGTACATTTCTCGTGAATTTCCTTCGTGCATGGCGTGCAGTCGATGTGCCATAATGCGGCACCCACACTGAAATCTCAACACGCAATGTACGGCGTTGGTCTAGCAGATGGCGCGGATCTAGTGAGTGCACACATGCCTTAGAGACGTATCTTCGAGTTATGCACTGAGGCGTTCGTGAATAATTTAATTATCAGCGTGTAAAATACAGATGTTCCAATTAAGCGAGTGGCAAAAGTGTCCGGAATGCACTGAACATTAAAGACACCAAGCCGCGTCTAGTTGCTCGATACACCACAGTTCTCGCTCTCTAAGCAGATTCAGCGGTACTTACATCACAGCTAATTTTTGCGATATATTGCACCTGCACATACCCACGATGGGCCAGGGGAATTAAGAAGAGGGTACCGTTGCCGAAGATGACCATGGAGGAAATCTCTGAAGGCGAATCGTTAATGCGCAAAAGATAGCAGGTATGAAATATTTGATGATTTCCGCGTGGACGGAAGTTCGGCATTAAAAAGCTGCATTTCGAATGCGCTGCATTATCTGTTATGTGGCGTCTCTCTGTTGGCTCGGCAGGAAAAGTATTATAAATTGCTTGGACAATGTGCCCGGCCAGTTCCTACATGCACTGGCTATGAACAAAACGTTCACTGGATGCAGATGCGCACTGAAAATTATTTCTGCGTTCCCTCGCGACACACTCATTGCCTCCAGCAAATAGAGCGTGCATGCCCCTCGTGCTTCTATACTTTTTGTCGATTTGTTTTGCCTGACAGCGCAAAAATAATTTGTTTGCTCCCAAATGGCGCCCATGACTCTACCTATGCATAGACAGATAGATTAGTTAAGGTCTACAGAAGACCACCCGCACAAATATAAAACGAATAGCGCGTAGTTTCGTCTAGGAAAGTAATTATTAATTGAATGACGTCACGGTTTCCACAAAAGAAAAAGAACAACCAGGCGTCTGCCAAGAATAATTATGACTCATTCCTGCGCATGCAGCTGGGCTAAGTGCATAGAAAAATTCGAAATTTACTGTGAGTACAACCTCCACCAGATCAGAATTTTCCGCTCTTCGTGCGGCTTTGCAGTAAATCGGTGCACAAACACCCCACATATGGACTGTCTTCTGCGACTCAAAAGCAGCCCTACAGTGTATTTATCCTGCTTTACGCCACGGCATTCACGATAAACTCGCAGCTGAATTAAGACATCTGCAACACCAGGCGCAGGAAGAGTGTCATGACATCGTCTTCCAGTGGATACCGGGACACTTTGGCATTGTCGGAAACGACGCAGCTGACGCTGCAGCTCGAGCGTCAGTGCCAACATTGTCCAGATACTGTTGACAACAGCCGACGCATCAAGACATTTGCGAATGCTTGGCCGAAGAGAGCTTTTAGTGTCATGGTCTTCTCCTCGAAACTCCGCATGCCGACTGCACCCCCTAGACCCCTTACTCCAACTCAGTCCTCCGTCCGGCCTCTCCCGTTGCGATGCTACGCTCTTGTGTCGCTCGCCTGTGGCTGGGAGTGGCGTTCACAAATGCCTACTCCCACTTAATCGCAATGGCAGACTCTCCTGCGTGTGAGAACTGTGGGTGCGACGAAACTATAGAACACCTTCTTTGTAACTGCCCTCGGTTTCAGCGTGAGCGTGCACTCCTGGCTGCAACACTCCGCCGTTTTGATCCTCGGCCCCTTAGTGAAACCAAGATTCTGAGTCCTTGGAGTAAGCGTTCATCACAGATGATAGCTTTGAAGGCGCTTTTCAAGTTCTTGAATGACTCAGGACTGAGTGCAATGTTGTGAACTATCAGTGTGTGGCCTGTTTACCCTGCAAGTAATGGCCAACGGACATGTGGAAAAGTGATCGTCTCCCTTTGTTCTCTCCCCTTCCTATCTCTCCCTCCGTTCCCCTTCCCACGTGTAGGGTAGCATACAGGGCGCTGCCTAGTTAACCTCCCTGTCTTTCCTTTTGTCTTTCTCTCTCTTTCTCTCTCTCTCTCTTTACTGTGAGTGTTGTATAGCTGACGACAAACTCTCTTTGTACTGTTACCTGCCAGGCAGCATTAACGAGCTGTGTTTATACTGCAACATTATGCGCAGCACAAGAGGCAGTGTGCAACAAGCACGTCTCAGTCGGAGGAGTCACTCATTTTAAGCAGTGAGCTTCGAGTAGCGGAGAGGCATGATATTAGAAACTGAGATGCAAGTAGCTGCAACACGCTGACCTTTTCCTTTGGAAACAAGTCAGTGCGCCGCACTTGCTCTTGCAGCCAAATATCTCTAGGCGTGATCGAAGCTTTTGCATATGTTTGTATCTTTAAGCTGTTATATATTGCTACTGTATTAATAAACATATTATAAATAATATGTAGCGCCCGCCTAAGCAAAGGCAATCATGCACAAGTGCAAAAAAAAGGACAAAGAATGACTGGACAACGCGAGCGGTCGTGTTGTTCAGTCCTTCTTTGTCTTTGTTTTTTTTTGCTCTTGTACATGATTGCACTGCACCAACTCGCCCAAAGGTCTGTGCTCTTAAAGAAAGATTAAACCTAGCGCCTCACACTTTTTGGACTGCATTTCAAACCTCTATAAACCTACTTCAGGAGTGAAAGATAAGCAAGACAAAGTGGCCAACATTGATTTTGACACAGCATGGACGTACGCCTTTTTCAGTCTCCTGTAATTTGGGAACCCAAATTCAAGTCAATAATATTACTTATTCAGTGAAGCGTTCAGGACATAAGCCTCTTCAGCACAAATGTCTTGTACATTATGAAAGGATGCCACAGCAGTTATGGACATTTGCGGGTTATGTGGAACTGATTTTTTTTCTTTGCACGAAGACAGTAGCTGGCTGGGTTTGCTTTCAAGTCGCAATTTTCTTTACAATGAAGCATCAGATCCGGACACACCGTCAAATTTTGAGAATTCGCAACCTGATGCCATTTCCAAAGAAGTGTTCCCCGTCACTGTGCATAAATCTGCAAGGGATGTAAATTAGACGCGGCAAGCTGCAGAATGAATACGACATGTATGATCTTACTCTGTTGTTTATGTGTACAGAAAATGATGCGGTGCTAGCCCGAAATGTTACCCAACGGGACTCTTCAAAAATGGGTGACGCGACATTACTGCAGGTTTTTAATTTTGTACCTATAATACCTCTTTTGGATTCTGGTGCTTATATTTACAGTTAGACGAATTGTACTGAAAGCTATTACAAGCAAATGCACTGCCGCTGAGTTCATAATTATGCACTTTTTCTATCGAAAATTTTTTACTTCAGTTTTACGTCTTCCGGGTATTTAAGGTTTGTACAGTCCCGCTGCTCCAGCTCAGTTGGTAGAGCGCTCGACTACTGAGGAGGCTGAGGACGCGGGTTTGATCCCAGCCGCAGTGGTTGTGTTCCGAGGGAGGCTAAACGCAATGCGCCAGTATACTGTGCCAACCCCCGCAGGGGGGCGTCTGCAACTTGCAGGCGTTGGTGAGTGGCGACACCACGGGTTTCCGAGCACCCGCAGGGACATCCCCGCAAGGGGATGATGGTGAACAGAGCATCACCACGGGCCCGAGCACCCGCGCCTAGCCGTGCGTGGCATTGCCGTGTCCGGGGAAAAGGGGATCCTGGTGGTTGAGCGGATGCCGAGCGTTTGGAACCTTAAGGCTCCACGGCGGAGGCAACACACCACTCTGGCCCTAGCTTCCTGTAGACGTCACCTCCGGCCTGACCCGACCGGGGGGGAATCGGCAGTCGCCTTTTTCTAACCTCCCGTCCATCTTTCACTTTCCTATGTCTTTCTCACAACTCTCCTATCTCCTACTCGCTTCTTGGTTTTTCCGTTTTCCCTGGCGGCGAGGGTTAATCTTGTGTGATCAACTACCCTGAGTTGCGTCATATTTGGTTATAGTTGAGGTGTACAGTTGGCGTGGGCAGGACTTGCTTTCAAGTGCCTGTCCCGTCCCCTTGTTGGACTCCGTGGTCGGTGGCTGGCACCATGACTGAAAAACAAAATTTTTTTATGGCTCCCCTACTTTCAAAACCAGATCGCTCTCTCAAAAGAGGGCGGAACGAGGCAGACGACTTCTTTAAAAAAGAAAAGTAACCTTTCCTAAGTATCATGTGATCCACAGTGAAGAACAAGGTAAACAGGCAACAATAACATCCCCCTTCCATGTGTCAAAGTGCTTGACTGAAACCTTAGGCATTGGCTACAAGCTCTCAAAAATGACCAGCGGCGACTTATTGCTCGAAATGTGTGACAATGTCCAACACTTTAAGCTCTACAACCTAACATTCATAGGGAAAATCCCGGTCTCCGTGACTTTTCCTCGCTCACTTAACACTGTCCGAGGTGTAATATACGAAAATGATTTTGTTCATATAACTGAAAAAAAAATGCTCGAAGGGCTCACCGACCAAGACGTCATAGATGTCAACCGAACCAAAATCCGAAAGGACAATAAGGAAATAGACAAAAAACACATGATCCTCACGTTCAACACCAGCACCCTGCTCGACACAATCGACGTAGGATATTTGAAAATCAATGTAAGACCATACATACCAAACCCTCGCCGATGTTTCAAATGTCGAAGGTTCGGCCACGGCTCACAGAGCTGCGCTGTCGCAAAACTTGCGCAAAATATGCTTCGAATGATCACCAGTCTGATGGATGTGACGCAGCCCTGCGCTCTGCAAACTGTGAAGGAGAACATGCTACATACTCCAGGGCGTGTCCGTCCTGGAAGAAAGAAAAATAGATAATCACCATAAAGACAAAGTAAAACATTTCATTTAAAGAAGCGAGAAGGCGTTTTGCGCTTACCAACACATTCTCCTTCACAGCAAAACAGCAAGCACTCCGGCACCTGCCAAGACTGCTTCCGCCAAGCCTATGGCAGGGCCATCCACGCCCCAGGCAGGGCCAGCGAAAGCTGCCCTGTCATTGCCAAAGCAGGGAGCGCCGGTCCATGGGTTGGCATTCCGCAGGACCTCCCCCCGTCGGGAGAGGCCTGATCCTAATACAACCGCGGCTACGCGATCCTCCAGCACCTCTGTCGAGGTGATGGATACTTCACCCACTCCACCTCCATTACAGCGGCGGAACAGCGCTCTTGAGAGAAAAAAAGACAGGCCCCTCATAATGGGCCCACCACATAAATAAATCCCCTTTCATTTCCTTTAAAAAGCATAAACGTGGCTTTTTTAATTCAATGGAATTGCAGAGGACATTTGCGGAATTACAGTGACATAACACATATTTTAGGGTCAATGTTACCCATAGTTTTATGTCTTCAGGAGACCAATCGTGGTCCAAAACATGTGGAAATTCTGAAACATTATAAAATTTTTAGACGTGATCGCGAGCAGGCAAATCGACTCTCGGGAGGCGTCGCAATTGTCGTCCAAAGCGGCGTCCCTGCTCAAGAAGTCAGACTGAACACAAAACTTGAGGCAGTTGCAGTTAGCGTCGTTACCTACAAAACAATAACAGTATGTTCTGTATATCTTCCCCCGCACATGACATTAACAATCAAAGATTTAGAAAGCCTGGTTGATCAACTGCCCGAGCCATATCTGGTAGTTGGCGATTTTAACGCTCACTTCCCATTTTGGGGAAGCGAACGATGTGACTCAAGGGGACAAATAATCGAATATTTATCCTCTCAAATAATATCTGTCTTTTAAATACGAGTAAAGCCACTTATTGTTGCCCAAGCTCGGCAAAAATGAGCTTCCTTGATTTAGCTTTCGCATCTCCATCGCTTTTTAACGATTTTAAATGGGATGCTTTAACTGACCCTCTGGGAAGTGATCACCTACCTACTATCATCAGCCTCTCATCGTCTACTCCAGTCATCCCCCCAAGACGACGGCGCTGGGAACTTTACCTCGCCGACTGGTCACTTTTTACAGCGAGTGCCACACTAGAAAAAGAATTTTGTGAAGACCTCAGCATAGACGAAATTAATGAAAAGTTTATTACATGCATAATATCGGCCGCTACACTAGCCATACCACAAACAGGACTCGTACACAAAAAACAAAATATGGTGGACACAAGAATGCAGATTGGCAAAAAAACAACAAAATAAAAGTCTCACAAAGCCGGACAGCCGAAAAGCCTGACTAGCCCATGACCGTAGTGATACTCTGAATCGCTTCTGACGAAGGACCATAGTGTTTGAACCTGTCGCTAGTTAGAGCGTACGAGTCTTGAGTCGAACTCTTCACTGGGGAGTGAAACACGAAAAACCTTTGCAGGTTGAGTTGTTGAAACTGGGTTTGCGGAGCCTCCTCCAAGCACACACCTCTGAAGAAGCCGGGCGCCGGGCCGGCGGTGGCTTGTACCCATTTTTACCGATGGGTGTCCGGGGGTGGGTTTCGAACCAACCACCTCCCACAGCTGACGCCCAGACCACTAGGCCAAGGTGGCTCTCTGCGTCGGTATACCACAGCGGAGAACTTGATTGCCTTTAAGAGGGCCAAGGCGAGAGCGCGATTCGTTCGAAGAAATGCCGAGAAATCCTCGTAGCAGAAATATGTGTCCTCAATAAACAGCTCAATAACCCCCAAAAAATATAGGAAAAGGTTTGTAGATTCAGTAGTGACTATACACCTTTCACACTTCCTCTATTGACTACACCTGGGACACAAACATCATTACCTGAACAGGCCAACATACTGGGAGAGCATTTTGCTGAAGTTTCCAGTTCGTCCAACTACACAAACACGTTCCAGAAGTACAAAGCAATAGCAGAAAAACAAAAACTTCTATTTGCAGCAGGCATGCACGAGGACTACAATCAACCCATCACACTTAAGGAATTGAATAGGGTATTATCTTCTGGTAAAAAGACAGCACCAGGCCCAGATAATGTGCATCACACTATTCTTGCCCACCTCTCTGAGGCTGCCGTACAGGCATTGTTGAAATTCTTTAACAAAATATGGACAACTGGGGATATACCTGAGGAGTGGAAGAAACCAATAATAGTACCTTTTCTGAAACCCGGAAAACCACCAACAAGTCCTGACAATTACAGACCAATAGCCCTCACCAGCTGCATTGCAAAATCTTTCGAAAGCATAATAAGCATTAGACTGACCTTCACACATGAATCCCGTCGACTCTTAAATGTACATCAATGTGGATTTAAGAAAGCATGCTCGTCCACTGATCACCTTGTCCGCCTAGAAAACACCATCCGGGAGGCGTTCATCCACAAGCAGCACTGTATCGATGTCTTCTTCGATTTGGAGAAGGTCTATGATACCACGTGGAAGTTCGGCATCCTCCATGACCTAGCAGAGCTAGGGATCCGCGGCAGGATGCTGAGCTCCTTGAACGACTTCTTGACTAACCGCACATTCAAAGTCTGCCTAGGAGCAACTCTGTCAATGACCTTCACCCAAGAGAATGGCGTACCCCAGGGCTGCATTTTAAGTACTACACTCTTCATAGTAAAAATGAATTCTTTAGCCAAAGTAATACCCAAGTCCGTAATGTATTCAGTTTATGTAGATGACCTACAGATAGCATACACTTCTTCCAGCATACTGTCCTGCGAGAGACAAATAAAAATCACACTAAATAAACTGGCTTCTTGGGCAGAGAAAAATGGATTCAAGTTCTCTCCTCAAAAAAACAGCAGCTGTTCTGTTCTCATTACGACGAGGCCTACAGGTCGATCCCAACCTGTGCTTTAATCAAGCCACACTGCCAATCAAGAACATAAATTTTTAGGCGTCACTTTTGACAAGAAACTTACATTTCTACCACACATAAACAACCTTAAAAAGAAAGCATCCCAAGCCCTTAATGTATTAAAGGTACTCTCGCGAGAACGGTGGGGATCCGATAGAGCATGCCTATTACAAATATATCGCTCTTTGGTGTGCTCCAAGCTGTACTTTGGGTGCATAGTATATGGTTCAGCAAAAGCATCCTACTTGAAACGACTGGACCCTGTTCATAATCTTGGTTTGCGCCTATCAACTGCAGCATATAGAACATCCCCGGTAAACAGTCTTTATGTTGAAGCTAGTTCAAACTAGAGGATAGAAGAGTCACACTTACATGCACGTACATCCTAAAACCCCGTTGTCTTCCTAAACATTTCTGCTATCCCATTGTTACCAAGTGCCCATCTAGAAGATTATTCAGTAATAAACCACATTTTATCAGGCCACTAACAATGAGCTTTGAAGATAAAATGTGAAGAGTTAGCAGTGCTGCACGCCCTACCGAAAATTGCACAAAGACTTGCATATCTGCCACCATGGTACAGCCTCCCTTCGGTGTGTGACTTCACACTGACACACGTAAACGAAGAGGAAATGCCACACGAGCACATACTGCAAGAGTGTTTTGCACTACAAGAAAATTATGACACCTATACTGAATTTTACACTGATGGCTCAAAAACAGAAAGACAAGTCGGAAGTGCAGTAATTCAAGGAAAAACGCAAAAAATGATACGATTGCCACAGTATGCATCGGTATTTACTGCGGAGTATTATGCCATCTTTGTAGCCGTAGATCAAATAGTTAAACAAAACATAAAAAATAGCATCATTTACACCGATTCACTGATTATGCTCAAAGCGCTGCACTCTACAAATGCTGCTGAACCCATAATAGGAAAAATCATTCATAACATAGTTAAAATCACAAAGCAAAAACATAACATTATATTCTGCTGGGTCCCTAGCCATGTCGCAATTTTAGGTAATGAGAGAGCAGATGCTTGCGCAGCACAAGCTGGAATTGGTCATATAAAACAAGCTAACATACCACAGAGGAATTTTTCTAATTTACTGCACAGTAAACTCAGGAATAAGTGACAAGTTGCATGGGAAGAACAGACAAACAACAAACTACATTCTATAAAACCCGTTTTGGGAGAATGGAGATAATGTAAACATCAGGAACGTTTTACAAGAGTTTTGTGTCGACTACGCTTTGGACACACACACCCTACGCACAACTTCTCACTGACAAAAAAAGACAAACCTCTCTGCGAAATGTGTGGCGATGAACTCACGATAAACCACATTTTAATTGTATGCACAAAATTTGAACAACTGAGGAAAAAATATTTCACAACATTCTACAATGAACACATCCCACTACACCCCATGTTACTTTTGGGAGATCAAGCACTGGTTGATTTTTCAAGCATTTTTACGTTTCTCAGAGAAGCCAATGTTTTAAACAAACTTTAGATATAAAAGCGGAACCTTTAAGCAAAGCTCTAACCGTGTGTTTGGCGCATCATACCCTCAGTTGCTGTTGCGCCATTAAAATCAATATATCTAACTACTGTGCCAACGCCAGACGGCCCAAATTTTTCCAAAGCGCTCCAGTATGTGTCCATCACAGCCCATGTCGCTTTAGGATGCTTAATCCCATGTAACATATGTACCATAGAGCATGTGCAGGTCAACTGTAACTTTTGCAACTCAATGCGATGCTAGATGAGGCGTTAGCATACAGAAATGTCATAAAACATACAATAAATTCGGTCACGCAGGCCTATGTGCTCAGTTGACTCAAGATCATGGTTCTGCTACACGGGGTAAGTTTCCTGGAGACATTATGACAATGTTGTGAGCTAGCCCATGCGTGTATGTCTGTATATGAGTTGAATAAAGTTCTTAACAATGTTAAAGTTTAAAACTACCGTTCTTTTACTGCGTAACGCAGTGGAACTTTCAGGGAGCAGCAAGGAACCTGCAGACTTGACATACCTTCCTGGGCGCTCTGTATGTACAAGCCTTGCACTTTAAACGAACACACATGAGCGCAACCTGCTAATTTTTTAGGCCATACTCTGAGCCTAAGTGTTTCACTGCGGTGCCACCTCCACAATGATATTACACTGTCAAAAGTGGAAGCAAATTGCATTATGGCATACAAGAAGGCAACTCTTTTCGTTAAAGAGACGGCCCAGACAATCTGGACGCAGTCGGGCCTGTTATTTCCGAGCGTGCAGGGTGGAAATGCACCTCGGAAGAGCGGCACAGCTGAGGTATCCAAACCAAACCTGACTCCGGAAAACTTGGAAGCTGTTGCGGGTGAGTTCGGGCACACGACTGACATTGTGCCATTTTATATTTAGCAACCCTCGAGCTCTGAGGGAAGATTAATAACACGAATGCAAGTACTACCATCAAACCCTCCCCAATAACCTACCTGAAAAGATTCAAGTCTCTATAAGAGAAGAGCAACGACTCCAGATGATACAGCAAAAAAATACTGTAACTGCATCGTGGAAATAAAAATCAATGAATGTAAATACTCCGTCTGTTATTATATCATATGAGCTTCATTTTTTTGCTACAGCTCTGAATAGTTTGAAATGAGATATAACTGCTCCCTGGTAATCTGGTTTCAGAAGCAATACGCTATTAGAGCTGAACTGGAACCAACTAGGTATAGTTCCTTAAACCTGTCAACCTGAAACCAACTCATTCCCAGTTAAAATTTTTCGCTTGAAGCGCTCCTTAATTTCTTTTACGAACATACAAAAGAGCTGAAGTCCCGATCGCCGTCCGTTGAAGCCCCCGCCAGAGGTGCTCTGTGCGGGCTTCCGAGTATCCATAATATCCGCATGTTTTGGATATTTTCAAAACTTTTTGTACTTTGTGCTGCAATGAAAAACCGACGGGGCAGCACGCATTAAATCCAACTGCAAGCGGTTGAGCACACATTTTTCTTGCGATACTCTCAATGTGGTCCGCATTACCCCACTTATGTCGTTCGCCTGCCGGGCGTAAAGAAACAAATTTAGTTGCTTTATTCTCCGCTATTCTCACCTATAATGTATTTGTCGGAGGTCTTCAAACTTGTGTTCGTGCCAGTATCCCAACCAACCTAAACGCAAAATTTCGCTTCTTCGCTTATGGGCAATTCAACGCTCGCTCTAAGTAATAAATAGCATTTGTGTTTTCTTCGTAGCGACGTTCAGCAAAATGCTATCACAAGGTTGGCTCTCTCGCTCGAGAAAAAATATTAGTTAAAGTGGCCACCGACCGGAAGAAACATCGCACAAATGACGAACATTCGTGCCTCATGACTACCCAAGCATCAAGGTTGCGTTCTCGCTTGTATCTCAGTGCAGTGATATGGCACATCGAAGAGAAGGCAGGGTTTTGTTACACTCTATCATTTCTTAATAACGGTATAGGATGTCTTTACAAACCTGGACCCGTAGCCTGAATCTAAGCTGCTGTACTACTCCTGTCTTTTTGCTAAACAAATTTAGAAAAAAAAACTGCGCAAGATGCACATAACGGCAAAAATGGATAACAGCCAAGTAAGAAGATCGCGCGCAAATCTGTCCTCCATAGAGAAGTCGAGCTTTATCGATCCTACCGTTCACACTCCAGACAACACCCTGCCGCCTCTGACACGCAGACGAGAGAGATTATGCCCTGCGAGGCGACTACCAATGAGGCCCCGAGCGCCACACGTACAGTGGCCCAGGTTGTATCGCGACGCCGGCATCGATTTATTACAGCTGCCTTCACGCAACAGGCCTGTCACGCCCTTCCAGGTGTTCTTTGGGAACTTCGTCCTGAGGAAAGATTCGTCTAAACCGGAGCACAAGACTGTTGCGCAAGAATTATTCCTTGTTTCCCCCTATGAAGTTGCTTCATCACTTATTAATATTATGAAACATAGAAGGATAAAACATAGAAAAAAGTGTTAAAGTTTTAAGATGCTAAACTTAGTACACGTGCGAAAGCATGTTTTACGACTGCTTTTCCTCAGCCGAACTCAATAACATTGTTGACGAAAATACGCTGAGAATATAACGCAGGAATTCTCGATTAACCAGCAGTTATAAAAAAAAATTACAGATAGCTCTTGAATGTTTTAAATCCCCGTTTGATGTCATTATGTTCTCCGAGACATGGTATCGTGAAGGGTCGGACTATTTAAGATATTGCCGTTACGGCCACTTTGTTATAAAGAAAACTATTCGGCGAGGAGACGGAGTGGAATTTTGCACCTTGTCAACAGAATTAAAAGAACTGAAAATAGAGTATTTACTAAAATCGCCGCAGATTACGAAATGCTTACCATAGAAGACAAACAAATGGTAGGGTAAACCAATGGTAAAGTATGTTGCAGTTTAACCCGTTAAGGAGGTTTTGCACTGCATAAAGTTTGCGGATACCTTCACGATTACATAATAGCTACCGTCAATTCTCTTGCTAACTGTATCCAAAATTTCCACATTTAAAACACCTTTCACTATTTTTGATGTATTCATTTTTCTGATCTCCTCTTCCATGTTTTATTTCCTCGTTAATTATTCTTTGACTAACTACACCAACCACAACCGCTAGCTTCGTGCACCAGTTTACCCTCTTGGTCGTCCTCGCTGGACCCTGTCCTATTCCCCATCGTGGGTATGTGCCATGTCATTAAAGCAACAACAACAACACGACGCTTCTGTTGTGCGCTTCTGTTCTGATAAAAAGATTGCGCTCGAGGTTTTGCGTGTAACTACGCAGTTTTGTGATAGTTCGGATGCGTCTCTTAACCTTGGTAAATCAAAGGGGCTCTGGGTAGGCCACTGAGGTACAAAACCAAGCTTTTTCGGCGGCATCAGGTGGGACTCTGAAGACTTACAGCATTTGGGGGTTCCCTTGCTTCTGTATCATAATAGTGGGTCTGACTGGCGTTCTCAGACCTCAATAGTTAGGCGACAAACCCACGCTTGGATGGGCTGGGAGTGTCTCTAGTTTCACGAGCACATGTGTGCAATAATGTTTTTTTTTTCGAAGCTTATCGATGTCATGCAATTGTTCCGTTGTGAAAGAAAAGAAGTAAAGTACAGGTAGTGCATAAAATTTCTGCGACTTTTCAGTGGCCCTCTAAATCCGAGCCAACGCGTCGAGACAATTTGTTTCTTCCTCTGGAGGCTGGTACGTGGAGCTGGTCTTCAGCACTTGTTTGTTCATCAGCTTCCTTCAAGGTCTTTCTTTTTAAAACAGCAAGCCATCCCCTACCTCCTAGTTGTGTTTAATAGGCTCATTTGTCTATTCTGTTTGCGCCCACTGGTCACAGGACTGAGGGCGCCCTTTTGTGGGGTGTTCTTAAAGAATTCACCGCCGCAATCTATTTCCCCACTGAACGATTTTCCTTCGAATTCCTATACAGTCTATCCAGATGGCTGATGGTAGAAGTTCTGATTGAGACATTTTTTCCTGTACCGATGTATTGGTAGCATTGCGTCTCCTATCTAGACAAGAGTATTGCAAGCAAGCAAAGGTACAACCGGTGGAACAATGAGATAATTTACGATAACTAATGCGCAGATGCGTTTCAGGTGATTCAAACAAGCGCTAGCAGTTTGTACACAGCGATGTAAACAAGACTGCAGTGCAGTCGTCCTAATCGTTGCATTCCTGAGGAGACTTCGCACTAATCTGGCAAATGTTCAGTGGTGTGCTATGATTTTCAAGCACTCAGTTAGAGTATACACAAATTATTTGTTAAAAATAAGCATAAAAAAGTGAGGAACACACATGAAAATCGACATCCACAGAACCGAAGCAGTCCGGCGTCGGTGTGGGCGGGTCGAAGCGACGGCAACGGCTGTTGGTCGGTGCGGGTAGTGCTGGCTGTGTTCGAGTTTTGAAGGCATCGCAAAATCTCGCACGTCTTCGCGGAACTCCGTTGACTGGAATGTCTCTCAGCCGAATGCTGTTAAAAAATTCGAGGAGCAGCAAAAGATGGCAGTCTAGTGGAATGGCATTCCCTTAAAAGCATTCGAAACGCTCGTGTAGCAGAGGTATTACTGATCTTGGACCATGCTGCTTTTCGTAGTTAATGGTTAATCAAAGGGGGAAATAATATTGAAAATTAACTCAGAGTAAATAGATTTGCGAAAAAATTGAACATTCGCACACTAAAAATTTGTACACTTCTTTTTGGCGTGTGACAGCGCGAATCGAAAGCGTCATTCGTATGGGTTGTCGCTGGGGCTACGGAGTGCGTACTGCAGCGGCGTAGGTCATGGCCTGAGGTTGAGTGGCCGCCGGGGTGCCAAGTGCCTGTTGCACTGAGTAAAGCTGAAATTTGGGCGAGTTGGTAAGCATTCATGATGGGTAAACAGCACAACAAAGGCAGGACATAGGCAAGACAAGCGCTGACTAGCAACTGAGTTTATTGAATAACGAAAAGTGGTAACATAAAGTGAACGTGAAAAATAAAACATAAAAACAGAAAAAAAACAAAAAGGGGTAAACAATCTATGTCTTGTGCAAGTCCAAGAAAATTCAGTATCTGGACTTGCACATACTTAGGTTGTTTACCCGCTTTTGTCGTTTTTTTCTGTTCTTTAAATTTTATTTTTCACGTTCACTATATATTACCACTTTTCGTTCTGCAATAAACTCAGCTGCTAGTCAGCGTTTGTCTTGCCTTTGTCCCTCCTTTGTTGCGCTGTTCACACACCATGAATGCCTGTTGCACTTCTTCCCACAACACGTCCATGAGAGTCGCTGCTTGCGGCTGTGAGGAGGATGGCAGTAATCGGCGTAGTTGCTCGCGGACAATTTTGCGGATCACTTCCTGCAAGTTGTCGCTCGTGATGCTCGTCGTGTCCAGACACATTGCACAGACAGAGAAAGGGCGCTTGTACTGCCGAGCCCGGACGTCGAGGGTCTTTTCGATCGTTTAGGCTTCTTGCGTGAATTCGTCGAATGTGTTTGGCGGCAGGCGGACGAGGCTGAAACTGAACTTTCGTTTCCTCGGTCATCCCGGGGTCGGCGCGGCGAAGTAGAGGTGCGAGAGGTACGGACATCAACACCCCGCACCTCCACCAGATGTCACGTACTGGTGACGGCAGTCGAAGCAGTGATGAAGACGGACAAAAGGGTCTTCTAAAAGAAAACTGTTTATTGGGCTGACTTGCACCCAAAATGGACTGAATCACTCTGCGGCGGCGAAGCGACAAGCGTGCTCGGCGTTCGTCGAACAGAATGCCCGCTGCGGTCGGTCGTGCCCAATTTAAAGCTGATAGCGAACTTTCGAGATAAAGCGTGCAAAGTTACTAGAACATTCCGGAACAACGTAGAATCAGCTCTGCCTGGTTGCGATTAATCGAGATAAATCTAGTCGCGTTTTGCTCGCAAAGAAAGCGATAAAGTGGTGCGGAGGCAGATTTGAAGAAGGAACAAACACTGCAAAGATTCGCGGCAATATATATAGGGTTAAGAGAAGTGGGCACTTCTACAGAGACAGATTTATTTGCCAAAGTTTCGACCGCGTTGCGGTCTTCTTCAGGACTGCAGTGGTATCTCTTCAGATTGATGTTTTAAGTTTCTGAGCTGCAAAGGAGAGAGAAAAAGGAATGTAACCAGCAAATACAGAAACAGTTAGAACAACTAAAAAAATAACAAATTTTCGGGTGCGAGGAGCAGACCGGGACAAGATTGAGGGAGGAAGGAAATAAGGAGATAGAAAAAAAAAGGGGAGGAAAAAAACTAGAAGGACAGTAAAAAAAGGAGATGACGAAACGAGAGAAAGGGAGAGGAAGACGGTGCGGGGGCCATGGGAAGCGCGGCAACGACAGGCGTACGAAAACAAAACATACAAACAAAATGCGCAAATACCAAAATGGGCGCCCCGGCAGATGCGTGGCCAAATAGGCGCCGCTGCGCAAACGACACTGGCGGCGACGAACAGGCCAAACCAGGCGCCTTTTGGGGGGTCTCACTAATTTCCCGTGAAACGAGGCCTGGAACGTTAGGGAAGGAGTGGGCTACGTCGTCACGAGCACATGTGTAAGAACTTACACAGGGGGTCTGGGTTTTATTGTACAATGCTTCCTTCTCCCTGTACAGGTCGTCGAACCGACTTCGTCGGGAATACCTGTTTGTAGAGGCGGAGGGCCAGGTGGTGTAAAAGCTTAAAAATTAGGAGGTAAGGAATGAAGATCAAAAATTATCAATATAGCATGAGGCAGGACAGTGTAAGTAAGGAGGGGTATGAATGCCTGGGATATATACTAGGAGTTATAAAAGGTATATCAAAGTTAGCCAATTAACAAGAAGTGTAGGATTATTTTGTTTCGAGGGCGTGAATAAAAGAAAGAGTACCAGGCTTTTCCTTGAGGCCTTCTTGAATAGTATTTAACTTGTGGATAAAGTAGGATTCACGTTGTTTAAGTTCTCGCGTGTTTTTGAAGACCTCTTGAAAGATTGTTACTTTTAGTTTGTCAAATGAGTGTCCTTCTGAGTTTACATGCTTGGATATGGGAAGATTTTGGAGAGACGATGTGTGTGCGCGGTGATTGTTAAATCGAATGCGGAATGCAGTGTTTGTCTGTCCTATGTATTGCTGGTTACACGCGGTGCATTCAAGAATATAAATAATGTTTGATGAGTCGTAGTCAAAGTTGCCGTTGATTGAATGCCGGAAACCTGACCGCGTACTCGTTGCGGAACACGTAGTCTGCATGCGTTTGCAAACTTTGCAGCGACCTTCGCCACAGGGGTGGCATCCATATTTAGGGGTTTTGTTTTCCTTGGAGTGGAGTTCATGTTCGGTGCCTTACTCTTGAATGCGATATAAGATTTGTAGGGTAGTCATTTCCGTTCTCTCTTTGGTGTCCGTGGAGTATTTGATTACGGTTCAGTTTTGAAGCTTTGTTTATGGCGCCATCAATAAGGGAAGGTGGATAGCGCTGCGGAAAGAGCACGTTGCGCATGTGTTAGGAGTTGTCGTGAAAGTCTAGGTCACTAGAGCAGATTCTTCTATAACGATAGGCCTGCGAATAAGGGATGTTTTTTTTTTGCAGTGACTGGGATGGGCGCTTTGAAAATGTAGATATTTTTGGAAGTCGGTTGGTTTTCTATAAACGGTAGTACGAACTGACCCCTTCTCCACCAGAATGTCAACATCAAGAAAATTGATTTGACTGGTTGAGTAGGTGCGCGTAAACGTTATGTTTGGGTGTACGCAGTTGAAACTCTCACTTAATAGATAAGTTGTTCTGTGCTTGGCCATATTATAAAAATATCATCCAAGTAGCGCTTGTAAAAGTACGGCCGAATTGGAGAAGAAGAAAGAAATTTTGACTCTATGTGATGCATGAAGATGTTAGCATGTTTTGGGGCCATTCTTGTTCCCATAGCGGTGCCACTTATTTGTAGATAATATTGGAGATCAAATTCGAAGCAATTATATTCTAACACAACTTTGTCTAATGTTCCTAAGACGTTCGGGCTTTGAGATTCATGAGGTCTCTGCTGCTCATAAGATTCTGAAAGGCCGGCAATGCCGTCGGCATGGGGAATGTTTGTGTATAAGGATGCTACATCCATGGCCACAAGAAAGGCTCCTTCAGGTAATGTTATATTGTCTATCTGGCGGAAAAAGTGGTTTCTATCTTTGATGTAGGATGGCTGTGTAGCCGGAATGTGACTAATTGGTGTGTCAATGTCACATGATATTGGTTCTGCGATGGTGCCGATTCCTAAGATTATTTTCTAGATTCTTGAAATTATACCGGACAGCCAATGCTTCACTTGTGGCGCATGATAGCGACAAGCAGACACAGTGCGTATGGCTTGCGCTCGCGTAAAGCGCGCAGCCAGCGCCTGCGTCGCAGTCCTGTCACTTTTTAAGCCGCAGCACAGCGGGCTAAATTATCTGTTCGTTCCTACACGGAACGTTTGAGAGCACTGCGATCGCGGCGCGCAAGCGGGCATGTCACGTGGTATTTTTTTGTATTTCGCGGGCATCTGCAATGAGCGAAAAAAAGCCGATACGTAAAAGATGGAAAGTTAGAAACTGCTCATTTGGACGTTTCGCGGACCGCTCTGGAACTTTCTCACTGGACTTTTTCGCCTATTTTTATTGCTTGCGAACTTGGTTAATTAATCTTGACTAATTATGCAATTAAGCACAATACAAACAATTGTTTGACTTGCTCCATAGAATATCCAGCAGCATTCATTTGGTCCCGTGGTCTTAGAGTGGCGCGGCATATTTTTAAGCTTTGACTAAAGTTAGTGGGACACCCTGTCTGTGTATATATATATATATATATATATATATATATATATATATATATATATATATATATATATATATATATATATATATATATATATATATATATATATATATATATATATATATATATATATACACAAACAAGGGTAGAGAAATGAGGGGTTCGTTTGACAAAATTATGAATGAAACCAACAGTCCCCAAAACTGAGGTGCATAGGGGGATGTTTACAATAATTATTTTTTTAATTTGAGGTGCTGAACGATGGGAGAAAAATACTTCAAATAATCTGTTGCCTAAAGGAAATCAACTATAAAGCGGCAGAAAAAACAACCATGTCGTCGGTAGGGTCCGAACCCACTACCTCCAAATTTCGCATATGTGTAATTTAATGCATCAGTATTACCTCAGTGCGAATAACATTGTTTATTTTATAACAAAACATGTACAAAATTTGGTCAAAAATAATATCTAGAAAGTAAAAAAATACGAATAATTTGCTTTTTGTGTACTAAAATAATTTTCGTAGACCAGCAGGAAGACGAAATGCTTAAGAAATGGTGTAAATATCTTGCCGCTAACTTTATTAATGGCTGAGAAAAGTGCGCCTCAATATCCCACAAAATACATGGGAAAGATGGGGCTCACCCTGTCCCTTTAAGCTCAAAATTAGGAGCGCTAAATACCATGACTTCAGCAACCCTTTCCCCATATCTGAGGCAAACACTACGCCTAAAAGTGAACTCAGCTACATCAAATTCTGGGCGTTGGCTGTAAGACCTCAGTCACATCAATATTAAAAACGGTATTGCAGCGATAGCTACATTACGGTAACATTTCGAGCCTTAAGCGTGGCAGCGCCGTGGCGGTGCCGTGGCGGGGGGGTGGGGGGGGGGGGCAGCGCCACCCTGTGGCTGCGCCGCCACGCTGTTACGTGATCGATCACGCGGTGCGGAGCAGCTGCCGACGGCGCGGCGCGATGGCTGATCACGGGGTTGGTCACGTGACCAGCCACGTGGTGCGGAGCAGCTGTTGCTGCCGGCGGCGCGGCGCGCCGGCGAAACCGAGCTGCCCCAGCTGTGCGCATGCGCCGTTTCAAGTGGGACGAAGGTAAAAAACGCGCAGCGAAACGGAGCGGCGAAAGACTGACTTTGCAATCCAACTGAGCAAGTTCCACTCGGCCAGCGGTAGCTATCGCGTCACTCCAGGCTTAACCAAAGCTAAACGAATGCCAATTTTTCTTATTTATATACTACAAATTAAATAACCTTTTTTCAACGTCACAAAAACACTTTGCTACACCACAGACACTTCAAGTCACTTGCTGAGGGTGAGGGATTATTTTTTAATGATCTCAGCAACTGAAAACGAGGTAATTACCCTGTTTAAAAATGTTTGGTCTAGTTCGGCAAAGTGTATAGATAAGTTCCAGATAAAGCCGTTCATATAGCAAAATGGCATTCCTCTGGGCCAGTTGGTATGAATCCATCTTTGGGCCAGCATGAACTTTGGGACGCATCAACGTAGACAGACATATGGAACACGGAACAAACATGTTCCATCTGTTCTGTGTTGTGAACTGTGTTCCAAGTGTCTGTCTACGTTGACGCGTCCCAAAGTTCATGCTGGCCCAAAGATGCGTTCATATAGGTCTCTTACTTGTTGGCTCCAGTGCTGTTAGAAGTCTATAATCTTTTGTTTCCTACAGGTGCACTCCCAAACCGATGATAATCGACAAAGTTATTGCTACCCATAAAGGCGGCACAACGTCCGACTTCTCAAACTGTCGCTAATTTCAATTTTCCCGGTACTGGGCCTAGAAAAAAAACTGCTACACAATCAACCGGTTTTTGGAAAAGCACGCGGTCCTCTCCGACTGCAAGTTTGGCTTCCGACAAAAAATATCCACTGAAATGGCACCACTGCAGCGAAGAGAAATAATAATAAATGAATTTGGAGATTTACCTGCGGCCCATAGTATCTACGTAGATTTTTCGAAGGAATTTTGTTTACTGAACAATAACATGTTAATACATCACTGAACCATTATATCATATTTATTGCGCTCATACTTTAGGCGCCGCAAGCAGATCGCGGCCGACAACAATATCCTGTCCTGTGCAGAAACACTTCGTCTCACGTGTCACGAGGCAGCATTTTAATCCCTCTCCTGTTTCATTGATGATGTATACCATGGAGACCTCGCATTGTGGGCCACGTAGCGTTTGCTGACGATTTTACTATGATCGTAGGCGGTAAATATGAAAACCAATTATCAAGACCCAGAAATTAGTTTCTGGAATACTTGTGTCAGTGGGACTACAACACGCTTTGAAAGTCAATAGAAGCAAAATGAAAGCTGGTCCATTCGGAATTCGAAATAAGCCGCTTTATAAATGACATCGCCCTGATAGTGGGAAATGAAGCTATACACATGGTTCCGACAGTCAAATTCATGGGCGTCGTGCTGTCGGAAACACTCTGGTGAGAAAAGCAAAAAGAAAAAATCGCACTATAATAATAATAATAATAATAATAATTTTTATTGCCCTTCTCTTTTTCGTGGTTACATTTTCCACCACACCTAAGCATGCATTGCTTGTGGGTGGGTAGGCATATCTGTAGGGCCGTACCGGGCAAACATACATCATAAAAAGGCAAGATTTAAAGTTGGTATGTTACAAGCTTTGGTTACAATTTCGACCAAAGCAAAATACACAACAAAATATAAAATTAAAAACACTTATACAAGGCTAGGAGTGTCACGGATCTCTCCGGAGAACACTCGAACCGAAAGAATGGACTAGGCGACGGGTGTACCTGCACAAACGCACATTTAATACACCTTACGTGACACACACACTAGAACACAAAACTAACAAAACTGACACAAAACACAGAGGCTATAAATACAAACGACCCGGGCACACTGCTACCAGCGTCTACTACTAGCGTTCTACTATTCGTGGTCGGGGTTCGTGCTCACGGTTGGTTCGGTGCGGCTCGGCGTTGTATGGATCCCGTAGCCAGCGACGAGGCGGCGTTCGACGTGCTTGGGCGGGCGTCGCTGGCGGCGTTCGACGCGCTTGGGCTGGCGTCGCTGGCTGCGTCGTACAAACTCCAGGCCCAAGCGCCCGTGGAGGTGATGCCGGTGTAATTGGCGTTGAGGGCACCACCCGAATGGGTGGCAACAGCGCTGAGATACCCCTGGCCGTAGCAGGTGGTAGCGTCCTCCGTTGTCTCCCCGGAACGGGCTCAGGCACGGCAGGAGGTCCGGGAACTCACCGGAGCAGTAGCCGGCGTCGCTCTCTTCCAGCCAGTGTCTCTGACCCGCCGGAGCCTCCGCTTCTCTGCTGTTCCCCCCAGTGTCTCGCTCTCACTCGCTCTTTTATAGCCTCGGTGTTAGTCCGCGTAAGCCTTGTCGTCGTCTTCTTCTCTTCTCCACCAATCACCTCTCTCCATCTCACCGAATGCTTCTTCCTCATCTTTATTCTTCGGTTAATTCGCGTCGTCTTCTTCTCACCTCTTTCCTTTAAAATTTAATTTAGGCTCCTTAATATATGTGACAAGGAGTCAGCACCGAATGGACTTAAATATATAAGCGCAAAGAAATGTCGGAATGAATTGCTTTCTTTCCAATTCAGAGCATAGAAAAAAACCTTAGACGCATTCCTGAAAATACACTTTATGTAAGAAGGCACCAGTTCTTTACCATCTCTTTCACTTCTTTGATGCTACTGTATTGCATGGTAGTTTGTTGAAAAGATGCGGCACATCTAACTCTATTACCATAATTGGTGTACAGCCGCAGAATATCATACCTTTCCACTTCTCTTTATGTTCTTTCTTTGTTGACTGGAGTTCTGTATTCTTTGTTGTTATATCGCGAGGTCAGTACGACGTAAGCACAAAGTTCATGGAAATTTAACATATACATTCATCTCATTATTTCCTCTTCATATGCTTCGTGAAGGCTTGCTCTTTATGCTATATTTAATGGCATCCTTAATTCATCCTTAATTAAATCCTTAATAGCATCCTCTGCCCCCATGGGTAGTTTTCAAACGAGCGCGAAAATTTTATCTATAATGCTTTTCTCCTCCTAACTATTGCGTAGTGCCTTCCCATCTGGGGTACAACAACAAAGCAGAATAAACTCGGAATATTTAACGCGTAAAAACTCATTGTTCGAATTACTGCTTGCTCGCCACACGCATACTGATATATGGTTTGATAAACTTAACAGGCTGAAATCAACGACTTTAAAAAGTTTTAGGCTTTTACGCATGTATAAAACTGCCCTTCTAAATATCAAAAATTGTTTGCTCGAACTGTTTGAACTATTCCATTACACGCCACCATACCCAGTGCGTCATAAAACATGTGGTCTTTTCCGCCATTTATCTAATCCAATCATTGTGCTACAACTTGACGGAAAACTAAACTTATTTGCAATATATGGCATGCCTACATAAAAATGTAAGCAGAGAACTAGCTTGTGTTCTTTACCTCAGCTACGAAGAGGGAGTGCTTTGATCTCCTTTTTTGAACTTATATTGTTCTTTTCTTGCAAGCTGCGTGTTGGGAGAAATGTTTCTTTTTTTAAAACATGATTGTTATATGGTGTGCGCAATTCTGCTCTGACAACTTGCTTTTTTTATACAAACTCTTTGTATAAGCATATAAGTGCTCAACCACGGCTGCAATGAGACCAATGTGTACAGAGGGTTTTTCGAGCACTCGCGGGCAGCTTTTCTTCTTGTGTCCCCTTTCCCACATTTTTAGCTGTTGAGGGAGAGAAATAAAGATTTGATTTTATTAATTTCGGATGAAAACCTTTGAGTAAGATTTTCACAAAATCTACACAAATGACATCAATCTCCCCACGGTCGTCTATGGCTTTTAAGGGGACACGATTAGCTGCACGACTTTTGAAAGGCGTCATCGGAACCCATGCTGGGAGTTAGAAAGTGTTCTGGTTGTTTCTAAAAAATAATGTGTTTCTCAGTGACATGTTCTATAACCTTGCAGCAGAAGAAACAAGTAAGCGACGCAACCCGATAGTTATGCGCAATGCGCAATAGCCAATTTTAATTGCGGGTATAACAAATACAGAGCGCCAGTTGTGGTACGGAATGAATTAACAGTGATTTTTGGAATATGGTTTCTGGATGGCACGAAATTTTGCTAGCGCCTCCTGTACACGAAGGGTTCGGTTACAGCAATTCATGATTTTGGTTTGGTTTGGTTTGGTTCATGGGACTAACGTCCCAAAGCGACTCAGGCTATGAGGGAAGCCGTAGTCAAGGGCTGCGGAAATTGCGACCACCTGCGGTTCTTTAACGAAAACTGACATCGCACAGAACACGGGCCTCTAGAATTTCGCCTCCATCGAAATTCGACCACCGCTGCCGGGATCGAGCCCGCGTCTTTCGGGCCAGCAGCCGAGCGCCATAACCACTCAGCCACCGCGGCGGCTGATTCATGACCTTTAATTTCCAGTTCATATCCGCCAGGCTGGGGGCCTCAGCGCGCGATAGCTGACTTCACAAGATAACCGCTGCACCGATCTTTGAGCTACCTCAATGACGTGCTGAGCCCTTTAGTTGGAAAGTCAAGTATGTACCCTCTTTGCCAAAAATTTAAACTGATCCTGGACCGGATCGAATTCCTTTTGAATTACAAGGTTTTTCTGGAACCTGCGTAGCTTTCCTTTGTAGCCGTACGGCTACGCTTGGGTAGATGCTAACAAAGAATTACTTCCTTATTACAAAAGTAACCAGGCAGCGGGATTTGCCTCTCAGTCATCCGCTTCTACAAGGGAGTCCTTACGGGGCCCCTATAGATAAAAAGGTGTCCAAGGGGTTTTTCTTACCTTGAATATATATAGAGCTTCAGGGCTATCACTACTTCTCTGCTATGCGGCTAAACACAAACATGTTCCTTGATTACTTTTATCAAAAAACAATGCAATTGGCAACACTACAGCTTGTGTTGAAAAGATATATAGTGTGGGGTTAAACCCAGATGACACAATGGTTTTCTTCAACGTCACGACACTCTTTCGCAGTGTCCCGATCGATCTAGCGGTCACCAACTGCGAGGAAGCGCTTTAAAAAAAACTCATCGAGCTTTCTAACGTAGAGTACCGCCAACTTTCATTCCGCAGGGAAGGTCTCTTATCGGTATGTCGGCGACTGCTTTTGCAGTCTATTCAAAGATGAGTCATGGTTCTACAAGAACTGAACTTCGTTAAATCAAGCCTGAAGCTTACAGCTGATTTCGAGCAGAGAAGTCGACCCCAATTTTTGTATGTTTTGGTCCACAAGATAGGCAATCCCCTTTCCTTTTGTGTACATACAAAGCCTGCGCACACCGACTGGTATTTTCATTGTGCTTCGAAACATTCGACTATGCCATAAGCCTCCGTGGTTGCCTCACTTCTTGAGCACGCGATCTGCATCTGCACGTGACAAGATTTGCAAGGTCAGGAGAATGCACCGAGAACTTTCGGACAACACTTACTACAGCCACTTTGTGATGAACGCAGGCAAGTTGGGCATGTTGCCACAACTGCACTACGGATTTCCGGACCCGTGTGCGTAGCATAAGCGATACGCTTCCTCATGTTTTCTCAAGCTATGAGTCGCGCATCGCTCACGTGCCATCGAACAAGCTTCAAAACTTCACGCCAATTACCTACAAGATTATATGACTGGACTGCGATCATGTTTGCATCTTTGAAACTGGGAAATTTCCAAGATGCACGAAGAGGCGTCAAAGCGATGCCAAAAATAACAGGCCTTCCACGAATGCACTTGAGTGCCACGCACATAAAAATAGCCACAGGATTACTTGGAGAGAGGATTTTATCCAATATCGTCATGAGAAATTGCACGAAATATTTGTTCAAGGTTCTTACAGTCTTTGGGCAGCTCCTGTATTTTTTATCAAAAAGAACTGCAGCACAATGCGATTTCGTGTATCTTACCGCCGCCTGAATTCAGTCACGAAAAAAACGTCTACCCGCTTCACGGCATCGTGACGCCATCCAGTGCCTGTTTTTTGCCTCGTGCTTTTCATCTGCCGATGTACTGGCGGGCCTAGAGGCAGATTCCGACGCCCCCAGCGGACAAGGAGAAAAACCGCATTCGTTTCTGTCGAGAGTGTGTTGAGATTTATGTTATGCCCTTAGGTATGTGCAGTGCGCCCGAACTATTAGAGAAATTCATCGATACTATACTATGAGGCTTAAAATGGCACGTTAGTAAGTGTTAATTTGGTGATGTCGTTATCTTTCGCCGGAAATTTCAAGAGCACAATGGGGACCTAGCACTCGTCCTTGACAGCTTGCGCCAAGCTGGCCTTGTTCTCAACTCTAAGAAGTACCGTTCCGGCGAGCGTGCAGGCATTCGTGCTGGGTCACCACAACGATAGAGAAGGCGTGCGCCCTAACCTTCAGAGGACGGCGGGCGATGCAGCGTTTCCACAACCCCAGATTTGAAGGGCCTTCTCTGTTTCTTAGGGTTGTCCCCATATTTCCGACACTTTGTGCTTAGTTTTTCTGACATCGTCAGCCCGCTCACATGCCTTCGACACAAAGACGGTCCGTGCGAGGGGACCTCTGAATGCGACTCGTCTTTCCGCGGGCTGAAGTTTCTCCAAACATCACTTCCTCCATTTTACGGCTCTTCAACTCATCTGTTTCGACTAAAGTGCATACGGACTCATGTAGTGTCGGCATCGGTGCTATACTCGTTCAACTCTATGATTAGCGAGAACATCTTTTTGCTTACGCCAGCCGGTCTCTCACCACATGAGATCTGGTAGAGGTGCGAAACAAAGCCCATGTGGCCAGCTGTCGCTTCGTCCTGGGAAACTGCCGAATTTCTCTTGAATGCTGTTGGAACGACAGATGGTGCACGGTTCTCTTGCGGCAGAAATTCTTCTTCACGATAACGTCCTTCTGTAAAAAGGACTACAATTTCAACTTGAAATTTCCTGCAATGAGACGATTTCGTTTTCCAGGCGTTGTATCTCAGCGACCAAGCGCCGCTGTCGTGCGAAACAGATGACGCTTAATGGCGTTGCGACCCTGCCGTCGACACGTCGTTCGACTCCACGGTGACCCCAAGTAAAAAGGATGTCTCGCTCGGAACGTGCCTGCGGAATATTTCCCACGCTAGGCTCGGAGGGGGGGGGGGGGGGGGGGGGGCAGGATGCCCTTCCCTTTGACTGCTTCCCCGCGAGAAGCGACCGACGATGGACAGACGACAGCAGGGGAAGAGGGTAACGGTGCCTTCAAGCAATTAACCGCGTCCGACCGGAGGCGGCCTGGAGAGAGCCCGCCGCAGTTGTGGCCCGCGGTGCGAAATAGCAGCGAACTTGCGAATCCTTCACGCCCATTCCCACGAGTGCCTCGGCTTGCTACATGATGTGCAACTTTTCCAATTTTGAAGAAATGTGCCTCGTGTTCAATTGGCCACCGCCTGGTGAAGGGTCGGAACCTTACGGTATTTAACAAGCGTCCTTTGTGAGAACGACCGTTCTAGCACACCCTGGCGACAAGGCTTGTCGAGTCGCTTGACGCATGCACTCAAACTTTGTGACTGTTCACTCTTTCTTAGTAATGGAAATAAGTTTCCCCAAAGTGCCATTAAACCTGATTGTTCTTGTTCTGCCGAACTTCCAGTTCCATCTTGCCACAGAACGAAGGCTCGCACACGCTACCCACGGAGCCCGGGTTCAAGTTAACCCCTACCCCACGACAATGGTTCCAAAAGTTCACCATCATGGCCGTGCTTCGGTGGTGCGCCGACAAGCGCTCGTGGCATGCAGACTTTGTCGGAGTATTTCCCCGCAGACTTGTAGACTACGGCGATCTCGATCTCTTGGAGTCTCAGGCTCCATCAGGTGAGGCGGCCGGTGGGATCCTTCGTATGGGCAAGCCGGCACTGCCCGTGGGACTCGCTTCCAACTTTGAACGATCGACCGTGCAGTTACGGGTGGAATTTGGATGTGCGCAAAGACAATAGCGAGGCCTCTCGGTGAGCGAATCGTTAACCTCAGCACTGGACAGGGAACGACCAGTGCATGCAATTACTTTTCTCATGCGGTCGTTTTTCTGAAGCAGGACCGCACCTAGGCCCACGCTGCTTGCGTGGGTATGAATTCTTGTCACGGCGTCGCCGTGAATGTGCGCAAACTCCGGAGCGCCTAAGGACATTCAGACAAGCCACTGGAGGGCAACTCCGCACCACCCGCGGTCGAACGGCCTTGCGGAACGCATGAATAAGACCATCGCAGACATGCTTGCCTTTATCTTGATACCGGATCGCAATGCCTGAAAGGTCGTCCTCCCCTTCATCACCTTCGCCTCAACATTATTGCCGTGCACAAGACGATCCAGGCGACACTTTTTGTTCGTTCACGGGAAGGAGACAACAGCCACGTTTGACTCCGTTCTCCGAAACGTCACAGAGAAATATAACTTCTACGTTGCCAGTTCAGCGCGCAGAAGCCGGACGGCTGGTCCGACTACGGCTCAAAGGCCGGCAGGGTAGCAACGCCCGACCCTACAATTACGGCGAGGCGACGCAGAGTAACGAGGCAGGTGACAGAATCTGGGTGTGGACGCCAATCCGCCTGCGAGGACATAACGAAAAACTGCTATGACATCATTTCAGACCTTAGAGAACACATGGCAGAATAAAAGAAGTGGACCAAGTCATTCTCAATAGGGCGAGAACATCGCAGCGGCGTCACGCACGCCGAGAAGTGGAGCATGTCGTGCGTCTGTCTGAAACCCTATTACGTGCGGTAATGTACTGTGTGCATTTTAAGCGCTTATTTCGTCGTCTGAAGCTTGCAGATGTACGCTGCTGTTTTCATTTTCAGTGTTTATTCTCGCTACTTTTCGTTTTCATTTTAAGCATAGGGCCCATGCTTACTAAAGAGGCGGGTAATGGCGCGAAGCTTTGCAATATTTGTTCGTTCAGACTCTAAGCCGCAAGCACGCGACTATACAATCTTGTTCGTGATGATTGATGTGCCCAGATTTATCTTAGGTATATGCAGCCCTCTACAGCTACATCTACCTTGTTCGAGATTGTTGAATGTTTTTCAGCGCCTTATCTCGAATATCTACGGATTATGAACACCATCTTCCGCAAACGAGAGAACAGGAAGCAGACCTGGAAGAGCCGCAATGGCGAGACAAAACATTAAATCGACTTCGTGCTATGCGCTCAATCTAGCATCGTTCAGGATGGCACCCACAGAATGGCAAGGTCTCCAATAAGGTTAGACTTGAAGAGGCAGCGGAAGAAGCTAGTGAACAGGAGTTAGCGGTAAGAGGGAAATTTGAGGAGTTCAGGATATCGCTGTAGAAGAGATATTCAACTTTAACTGGGGAAGACGATCTTAATGTTCATACAGTGAACAATAATATAACAGCTATCATTATGGAGTGCGCACTAGAAGTATGCAGTAGGACTGTTCGACAGGATACCTCCAAGCGATCTATGGAGACGGAAGATCTAACTAAGAAACGTCAAAGCAAGAGGGCGTCTAACCGTACAGACAGTATACAACTATAGCAGAGCTATCGACGTTAATAAATAAGCGCAAGATAGCCAGCATAAAAAAGTTTAATATCGACAGAATCGAGCATGCTGTAAAGAACGGAGGTAGCCTAAAAGCGTTGACAAGAAAACTAGGCATAGGTAAAAATCAGGTGTATGCGTTAAGAGACGAGGAGGGCAACGTCATTAGCAATATGAATAAGATAGATAAAGTAGCCGAAGGGTTCTACAGAAATCTACTCAGTAGCCAATGTAATCAGAACGTTAACGAGAGAGGCGGTAGCGCACAGCAATGCGTCATCCTGGAAGGAATGAAAGATGAAGTAAAGAAAGCCTTAGCGGAGCAATGGAAAGAGAAAAAGCAGCTCGTGAGGATCAGTAAACAGCAGATCTGTTGAAGGAAATAGGGGAGACTACGCTACCAAAACTGTCCACCCTGTATACGCAATGCCTTACGACGTCGATCGTACCAGAAGCTTGGAAGAACAGAAACATTACCTTAGTTCATAAGAAAGGAGATGCCAAGGACTTGAAAAATTACAGATCGATCAGCTTACTGTCCGTTGCCTACAAGGTATTTACTAAGGTAATCCCTAATAGAGTCAGGACTACCTTGGAATTTAATCAACCAAATGATCAGGCAGGCTTTTCTAAAGGACATTCCAAAAGAGATCATATTCAAGCTATCAATCAGGCGATAGAGAAATGCGCAGAATATAATCAACCCCTATACATAGCCTGCATTGATCACGAGAAAGCATTCGAATCATGGGAGACCTCAGCAGTCATACATGCATTGTGAAATCAGGGTGTAGAAGAACCTTAGATCAAATTACTGGAAGATATTAATTTAGGAACTGCACAGCTACCATAGTCCTCCTTAAAGTCAGCAATAGAATTTTAATAAGGAAGGGCGTCAGGCGGGAGAGGCATGATCTCGCCAATGCTATTCACCACCTGTTTGCATGAGGTATTCAGAGGCCTGAATTGGAAGCAGTTAGGGATAAGAGTTAATGCACAATACCTAAATGAGCTGCGATTCGCTGATGACATTGCCTTGCTGAGTCACTCAGGAGATGAACTGCAAAGCATAATCAAAGAGTTAGGCAGGCAGAGCAGAACGGTGGCTCTAAAGATAGACATCCATAAAACCAAAGTAATGTTCAACAGTCTATCTAGGGAACAGCAGTTTACAATTGGTAGCCAGGTGCTGGAAGTGGTAAAGAAATATGTCTACTTAGGGCAGGTAGTGACCACTGATCCGGGTAGTGAGAGAGAAATGCCTAGAAGAATAAGAATGGGGTGGAGCGCATATGACAGGTTCTCTCAGATCGTGAATAGCAGTTTGCCAATATCCCTCAAGAAAAAAGTATAAAAAAGCTGTATCTTACAGGTACTGACCTAATGGCAAGAAACGTGAAGACTATCGAATAGGGTTCTGCCTAAGTTAAGGACAACGCAGCGAGCCACGGAAAGAAAATGATAGGTGCACCGTTAAGAGACCGGAAACGAGTAGAGTGGGTGAGGGAACAAACGCGTGTTAATGACACCCTCGTCGAAATCAAAGGAATGAATTGGCTTGGGCAGGGCATGTAATGCGAAAGCAAGATAACCGCTGGTCCTTAAGGCTAACGGAGCGGATTCTGAGAGAAAGCAAGCGTTGCAGGGGGCGGCAGACGGGTAGGTGGGCGGGTGAGATTAAGAAGTTTGCTGGCATAGGGCGGGCGCAGCTGGCAAAGGACAGGATTAATTGGAGAGGCATGAGAGAGGGTTTTGCCCGGCAATGGGTGTAGTCAGGTTGATGATGATGATGGTAATCTCGAAAATTCTTCGATAGCTTTAACCTGACCGCGGACGAAAGCCGCGGTACTTCTCTTGTCTTGGTCTATGGGGGTTTAACGTCCCAAAACGACTCGGGCTGTAAGGGACGCCGTAGGGAAGGCTCCGGAAATTTGGACCACCTGGGGTTAAACCACCACTGACATCACACAGTGCAGAGTGCAGAATTTCGCCTCCATCGAAATTCGACCGCCGCGGCCGTGATCGAACTCTCGTCTTTCAGTCGAGCAGCCGAGCACCATAAGCACTGAGCCACTGGGGCGGCTTAAATAAGCAACGGGTTTTAAATCTGTTGAAGTCATGTCATTTAAGCGCGGACTAATAAGCTTGAGGCCATAAATATTCGTGTCATTTCCTCGGGAACTGCAGCGAAAAGGTAGAAGGACACAAACGAAGAAAACTTGAATGACAAGGAACAGCTAAGTAATTGAAAGCACGGAAAAAAAACTCGTAAATGACTTAGCAACAGACAATGTCTTTAAAAGGCGCACCGTTTTAATTGACCGTTCATGAAAGAGATTTTCAGAAGGTGCACCGTTTTAATTGACCGTTCATGAAAGAGATTTTCATTAATGATGTGTCCAAAAAAGCATTCACAAGTCTTCACAATACTTTTTAGTATTATCAGCCTGTTCAGTAAATTGGGGTTCGTAATAATGCTTTTCTAAGGGTTTTGTTATTTAGGGCATACCCAGCAATTGTGGACAAAAAAAAATTTATGGGGAACCATTTATGAACGCAATTTTTATGTAATGAAACATTCCACGACAACAATCAATATATCCGCAGATCACCCGATGGCAGTCAAGAACTTTTTTTTCGCTCTTAATGTTCTTGCTGTTCTCGAAAGCCTTCCCTATTGGTTTTTTATTGGAGGCTTAACGATTCGATGCGACCAAAAGAAACATTTTAAAAGAAAAATTTTGATACATATCAGAAGAACGGTCCATTGCCTTCATTATCGCCGTAAAGTAGCTTACAATGATTCAAATTTCGAAAATTTTAATTCGAAGTGGCTGACTTGACACCAGTGCGAGCTTATTATAGCATTAAAGTATAAAGGGCAGAATGATTTCATTGCCTACTCATGGTCAGAAACAGAAAAACTGGCGGACCGACTGGTCTGCCAGTGCCAAATTTAGTTCAATCAAAACCACCGCAGCGGTGGCCAAGTGGTTGAGCATCCGTCTCGCATGCGGGAGGTGCGGGGTTCGATCCCCAGTGCCGCCGGGTACCCACCGGTGATACAATGGGTACAAGCTTTCCCCTGGTCTGGTGCTCGGCTTATTTAGGGTGAAATGCTTGGGAAATGGGTCTTCGACCCCACCTTGAGAGTTTGAAAAATACCTTGTGCCATGGCGCTCCTTGGCCATATATGCCCTCGCGCCATAAAAATCCATCAGTAAGATAAGTTCAATTAAAACCATTATTGAATCAGAGCGAATCAAGTCGTTTCGAGCTGAACATAACAAAATTGGAAGACGGTCAATAAGGCTAATAATGACCCCTGAGACATGCAACAAGGTGAAAGTAGATAAATCACGCTTTAAAGTGCACTTTTTTCAAATTAGCACAGCCTATTTGGGAACGTAAGCAGTGACTCAAAATCATACCTGTTGGAACAATCAAATAGAGAAAGGAAAGACTGCTGTCAAGTAAGATAGAAACGTCACCAAAAACTATATTGTCCTTATTTTCGGAAGACATTTTCATAAAGATGTCACTGAGGTTAACAATTTCAGAAACAGATAATAGAGGCCAATAAGTGCAGCGAAGTATGATGTCATTATATAAACCAGTGAAAAATGTTCAGTGCATACTGATTCGCTGGGTGTTACGTTGAAGGAAATATGATGTCAACGTAAGTGAGGTATGCAGGTGAGATTAAGATGGCAGTACCACGATGACTACTGGAAGAGCAATAAAAATGATAATAATATCAATGCCTTTATCCGCACGACAAATACTGTCGCGAATAAGAATCTGGCAGCGGTGCGGGATTGTGCGCTCGAACTAGGCCAGCAGCCTTTAAATTTGCCCTTGTTCATCGCGCCTCATTCTTCGGCTGGCCCGCACATAATATTTGGTGTAAGGTACTGGGTAATCATCCGCATCCTGGCCCTAAAGCTTTGGCGTCCTACATCAGCCGTGGTCGTCGGCCTTGAGTTCTTGGCCTGCGACCCTCGGCAATGCCCTAGCCTTCCAGACCCGAACCGACCTGGCCCGTCCCACGCGCATGCCACCCTATACGACGAACTGCACCCGACGCAAGGACCCGACCTTACGACTCCACCGACACGAGACGCCCATTACATATTGCCCTGCCCATGCCGTTCGGCCGTTGGCTCCTGGCAACCTGCGGCACGGAAGCTTCGTGGACCGGTACTCATTTTCTCATCTCTCTCATCGTGGCGGCCACCAATTCACTATCTTGCCAGTTCTCTTGAACCGTTGATGAAGGGCATCGCCATTCCCCAGGTCCCTTCGTCGGTGTCTTCTATTTACGATAAGGCCGAAAGCTCGGGGGCCACGGGCGGTGTCACGAAGAAGCCGGCAGGAACGCGGGGCGGAGCGCTCGCGCTATGCCAGCAGCCGTTAAATCTTCTCTTGTCCATCGTTCATCGCGCCTAAATCTTCTGCTGGCCGCCACGTCACAATACATCAAACAGCAAAACGCTGCTACTCAGCGTGATACAGAGCATCAGTCTGCACTACTTTTCACAGGTAAGCCGGAACGAATGTAAAGCAGCACCGCCGGTCGTCGCTCTCAGAACCGCGAAACTTGCAAGCAGCGGAAGCACCAGCGCGCCACTAACAACGCCTCGAACAAAGCCGGCACAGCAGTCAATCCTGTAATGGGAAACAACGGCAGAGTACACATCATCGAAAGATCAGCGTGCGCCACTTCTTGAGGTTGGTTTGATATTGTTCGTAATATCTTCACTCGCTGTCGCTGCTGCTATTCATTTGAATTATATGACCACTGATGCATCCTGCGTGTTCCGCGTGCAAAAGCCCTGAGTACAGGGAGGTATGGCTATTAGCTGCTGCTCCTGCACTAACTGTTACCATGCAGGAACCTGCTGTGATGCCACGAACGAGTACTAAGGTCTAAAAAAGAAGCCCTGAAAAATTCGATTTGCATTAACTGCCGCGTCACGTCACGTCAAACGTTACGCGTTACACGTCTGACAGCACAAAGGCTGAAAGCGGCAATAAGAGCATAGATGCTACCAAAATAGCTGTGAGCCTTTGCATTCTAAATGCAAAGCTATATCAGCTCCTGCAGCTAACAGCGCCATTAGATGATATAGAACAGTCAGCGAAGCACATGTCCATACGTTTGACGATGTCACGAAGGGACTTACCAAAAATAAACAGAAATAAAGTCGCTCAGGATTCGGGAGGATAATGTTGACAAAGAGATAGTTATCGAAACTCAGAAGCAGCTACAGGAAGCTATCAATGGCCTTGAATGGCGCAGCAGGCGCCTTAATCTAGAATTTTACGGAATTTCTGAGAGGTCTGAAGAAGACCTTCACCAAAGAGTCAGCAAATTTTCCCCTTGTTTTAGACGTCCCTGTCCTGGCGCAGAATGACATCTCAGCTGAACACTAACTTCCAGCAAAGCCAGACAAGGTACACGGATGATTAATTGTTCGCTATCACCGCCAGACAGGTATGGACATGTGGCTGGCTAAGCGGAAAATACTGAAGCGAAAAGCAAGTCGTGTATTCTCGAGAACATGGCCAGGCACAATCGTGACCTGCTTTGATGTCTGAAAAACTGGACGAAGGCAAGAGGCTTCTGCTTTCTGTAACATTCAAATGGTAAAATCCTACTGCGGAAAGGTACTGGAGGGACAGGCATCGTTGTGAACTCCTGCGGGCAGCTTATCGAACTTGAACGCTAGGTTGATCCTTTCAAAGAAACTGTGCTAAAACGTGATAAGGTTGTGATACCGTATGCTTTTTTTTTCAGATTTCAATGCAGAAAAAACTTTTTCTTTCTAATTTTATTTGCTGGTCTGCTAGGTCGAAAGGCGATGAGCTGGATATGTTTTAGCAGATTTTAACTTTGATTTTCATGTGCGGCTTTAGAAACAAACCTGGTATGATCAAGAATCAGAAATCGTCATACTACAATCATAATATCACTTTTTTTTGTTACATATGATAGCATGTGGGTTGTTGGCGTCTGTGTTCTTGTGCGTCCGACCTCCAAGTGTTATATTGAATGTGAATTTACTGTTGTTACGGATGATCATAAAGCCCTAGGAATCCGTCATGGCATGCACATGTTCGGGGGTTACACAGGCTGCCCATTGGTTGCTTTACTAGCTTGTGTGCATTGTTTTTTCAACACGTGTTTGTTTTTGCAATTTAAAACAATGTACAACTTGTAGAAAGTTACTTCAACGCCAATGTACTCGGAAGGGATGCAAAAGAATCTCACTTTTCTTCAACTGTTAGCCTAAATGGGTTTCATATACATATAAGCGCTACAATATTCACTACAACATCTGCTACACGTATAAGCTTCTCCCACTTATTAAGACAGACGTCATATCCACCAATATAAGTGACCACTACTCGCTCTATATGCTTGTAAGAGGAATAAATAAAACCAAAAAAGAAAAAGCACATGCTTTTCGAGACATATCGCAGAGTAGCCTATCTTGGTTTAGGGAGACTATCAAGAACTTTGCATGGGACCTAGTGCATCGCGCACTTAACCCGGAGGAAGCATATCAAGAGTTTTTATATGTAATTTTGCGCAATTACAGCTGTTGTTTTCCTGCCAGTACCGTGCATAATTCATGAAGGAGTCGTGAACCCTGGCTAAGCCCGAAAATGTTAGAAAAGATTACCATAAAAAGTCACCTCTGTGAGAAGTTGATTGATACTTAGGACCAAAATGTTTGTAACAGATAAAAGCATCTACTGAACACACTTGTTATTGTATTGAGAAAAACAAGGGCAGAAAATTACCATGCCTTATTTTTTCGCAACATAAATCGATCACATTTACTGTCAAAAAAGAACTCAATTCTGCCGCGGCTGGGAAAAAAAGCACAATCCAAATAATCTCTCAAGCTGGTGCAACGCTCTGCGGAGCTCGGATGGCGAACCCCTTGATGACTTTTGCACAAATCAATTCCCAACAGTGCCAGAAAGCGATAATTTAACCAAAAGGTGAATGATAACAAAGGAGCATTCTCTCTTTTATCCGCAGCTAACGAACGCTGAGTCAAGTCTACCCTTTCGACCTTCAGCATTAGTAGTGCTTGCGACTACTAAAGCAACAACGTATGTAGCGAACCTTATAGAAGCGCTTTTTACATATATAACTTGCTGTTATCAACGGGAGTATATCTAGACATGATGAAAGTTGTTAAAGATATGTAATATATAAAGGTGATGACAAACTTGTGTTAAAGAAATGGAAAAAAATGAAAATTGATTTTTGAGCAAGGGAAATAGCGTATTAACTGTCTCACGTATCTCAATGGATACCCACAACGTGCCGTAAGGAAAGGGTAAAGACGGGAGTGAATGAAGAAAGGAAGGAAGAGGAGCCCTATTGGAGAGCTTCGGAATAATTTCGACCACCTGTGGATTTTTAACGTGCACAGGCATCGCACGTTAAAGATGCCCAGGTGGTCTAAAGAGCAGCAGGCTCATTTCAATCCTCCAAGTTTTTTAAGCCGTTTTAACAACTTGTACAAATTAGACTGATCATTTTCTATTCTATATGTTTTCTATTCTTTGTTTATATTCTTTGTTAAACAGATTTCAACATGGAATCTGAAGAAACTATTCAACCGAAACAGCGTTATAAAAGAAAAATAATTAATTCTATAGAATTTTTAAATAATCTTTTCACATTAGGAATTTAGATACATCTGTCGAAGGCATTTGATACCATCTGTCATGGCATGTTAATTCACAACCTTTTTACGGCGTTCATTGCATTGCGCATGATCTGTGCAAATATTATTAATTCATGGCGATGTGACGTTCCCACCTGTCGGGGGTCAGTCACAGAATCTACGGGTCCTGCTGAAGCAAGGAGAAATGAGCCAACAAGGCGGTAACCCGGCAAAACAATATCTGTTCTTCTCTGCCTGAAGGCGTTACTGGCGGTCCACTCACCGCTGGCTTTCAGAAGCCTCTGGTTGTAGGTCCGGCAGATCGGGGTTCCACTCCAACCGTCTCGCGTCGGCGGGCCGCGGCTGCTTCGGCTCTCCCGGGGTCTGCCTCTCTTCCCGGCGTCTCTCGGCTGGCGGTGCTGTGACGGGTCGAGGCCATAGGACTCTTGGGCGTTTCGGCTGGCGGTCAGTTTGCTACGGACGCTGAGGTCCGGCTTCGCTGACTATAGACCATCGCGATATCTTGCGTCCGTTCGCCTCGCCAGTCTCTGCTCGACCTCTTTCCTTTGTCTTCCCGGCCCCGCCGCGTCTCTCCGGAGATTCCCTTTCTCTCTCTTTCTCTCTCTCTCTTTGTAATCCTCGCCCAACGGTTTTTCGTCGTCGCTGCTCACACAGCCGACCAAAGCCACCCGCCAAACTTCTAGGAATCCGCGGATGTTACGACGGGAAGGCCGATGGCGCCGTTGGAGATGGGTCGAAGGGGATCAGGTGTCCCTCGGAGGGCGACGCTTCTCTGCAGTCAGTCCGTCCGGAGCCAGCCGCCGACCTCCTCCGCCACCTCGAGCCATTACGCAGCCCGTCGTGTCCGCTGCTAGTAAGGTCGCCTGTCGGCCTGCACACACAAACGCACAAACGAACCCGTCTTTGCGCGCCAGTGGGGGGGGGGGGGGGGGGAGCACGGCACAAACCGCAGGGAAGACTGCGGTTGCGTAGGGCACCGCGCGCAGCCTCTCCTCTTTAGCCGTCTGGCTATCTTTGCACATCTGTCTTCTGCATCGCTCGCCGCATTCCCCACCACCGTGTTCGCCGACATGTCTGGGCCGATAAATTTGAAGGCAGGGCAAAATTTTTGGGCACTGGTCGCCGGGTTAGTTCTTTTCAGCAATGCCGGGGCCTCCCGTATGCGGCCCTTCACAACCCCCTCTTATTACAAAGAAATTTTCTGCGAAAATTTTGCATTCACTTTACTCTCACAGCACACTGTTCGTCGCACATTTCTCAACTCCATCTTTCACAGCACCACGTTATTAACGGGCCAGTAACTCCATCAGGCAGAGCAAATTAATATAACCAAACAAAACAACAAATCCAGGTCCGCTCTTATTGTAAATCACCAGGCATTCACGCATGACAGCTCAGAGACAAAATTTTGCTGCTAAGACGAGAATATGTAGCCAGTCAGTCATCCTCATAGTTCAATGGTCGCAGCAACTCACAGACTCCCCTTACGTCATGCTGTCCACGAAAATGTTACGTGAGATCAGGAGGTGGTCCATGCAATTATTTCACCCTCGGTGTCTTTCTCCACTGGCAGTTTCTACAGTGTTCTGCCACATCCTGCCTCAGTCCATGCCAGAAATAGCCTTCGCTAACTGCCCGGCGGGTATTTTGAAAGCCTAAATGTCCTCCGCCCTCCATATCATGGCATAACCTCACCACTTCACTTCTCATTTGCAAAGGGACAACAGCTCTGCCTGCGGCCCCGTGCGCTTTGTCTCTGTAACGGAGTATACCACAAGAGTCCAAATGATAAAAACCCGACTCTTTCCCTTCTGAGCTGTTGCACACGTTTATCAATTTTAGGACAGACGGATCTTTCCTTTGCCATTTGTACAGGCGGGTTCGCTCAATCGCAGGGGGAACATTGATTACTCTGGCGTCCGCCGCGCTGCTGAGCGCGTCTGCATAGCGATTGCTCTCCCTTGCCTCGCACAGCCCTTCTGCTTTGCCCGCGCATTGGCTCACTACTGCTTCTGAACGCCCTCGCTCGTGATGGCCGTCAGTAGAGGTTCTATCTCTTCCTCAACAGCTTCACGGCTGCCCTCGCCTTCCTCCGTACGCCGCTCGTAACACGCCGTGTGATCTCAAATGCGCCCGCGCGATACCTGACGCATACGACAACAACGTGAGGTATGCCCGGGCCTGCCGCACGAGAAGCACGCGCCTGATTCGACGCGTCGATTGAATTATCCCGCCTGCCTGGATAGAGGCTCTTCACGTATGCGAATGCTCGTTATGAGCAGCTTCTCCAGTCGATCTAGACGTTCACTAAGCTCACTCATCTCTTCCCCGCTTTCTACACGTCGGACAATATCGGTGTTCGTGCGGGTCACTTCCTCTAACAGCTCTTCTCTAGACGCTACCTCCACCGCCTCTTCGAATGTCTTGGGATCATATGACAGAGCAAACCTCCTCACCGGATCGCGCAGCCCATTCAGAAAAATAGAGGTCAGCTGTTCCTTAAGGATTTCGCGTCTCACTTCACTTTTCGATGCCTCATCGCCACCAACGTCCCCGAAGGCCTCCACCCCGAGCTTACGCAGTCGGCTCGCGAACGAGCGCACACTCTCACCAGCGTTCTGCCTTGCGCTTAGAAACTTCTCAAACTCCCTGTACGCCGTCTCAGTATCCAATCGCTTCAGCGCGAGCGCTTTAAACGATCTGTACGAAGTCACGCCGGCCACCTCCTCATCCAACCACGCAAAGTCTAGAGCCGCCCCGACCATCTTGCACCGCGCCATCCCGATTAACTGTTTCTCCTGCCATCCGCCCAGATTACCAACCTGCTCTCAAATTTGGAGAAAATCTCTTAACTTTGGACAGTTGTCGTTCCCCGTGAACGATGGAAACACAGCTCCCAACAGCATGTGATTTGCTCCTATCACCCCTTCGTGAAGACTCGGTGATTCCTGTAGCGACATGTTGGCCCCTTTCTCCTCGGGTACGAGGGTGAATGGTCTCGCACCACAACTTCAGCAAGATCCCCCCGCTGCCACCACTTGTGACGTTCCCACCTGTCGGGGGTCAGTCACAGAATCTACGGGTCCTGCTGAAGCGAGGAGAAATGAGCCAACAAGGCGGTAACCTGGCAAAACAATATTTATTCTTCTCTGCCTGAAGGCGTAACTGGTGGTCCGCTCACCGCTGGCTTTCAGAAGCCTCTGTATGTAGGTCCGGCAGATCTGGGCTCGACTCCAATCGTCTCGCGTCGGCGGGCCGCGGCTGCTTCGGCTCTCCCGGGGTCTGCTTCTCTTCCCGGCGTCTCTCGGCTGGCGGTACTGTGACGGGTCGAAGCCATAAGACTCTTGGGCGTTTCGGCTGGCGGTCAGTTTGCTACGGACGCTGACGTCCGGCTTCGCTGACTATAGACCAGCGCGATATCTTGCGTCCGTTCGCCGCGCCCGTCTCTGCACGACCTCTTTCCTTTGTCTCCCTGGCCCCGCCGCGTCTCTCCGGAGATTCCCTTTCTCTCTCTCTCTCTCTGGGTAGTCCTCGCCCAACGGTTTTTCGTCGTCGCTGCTCACACAGCCGACCAAAGCCACCCGCCAAACTTCTAGGAATCCGCGGCTGTTACGACGGGAAGGCCGATGGCGCCGTTGGGGATGGGTCGAAGGGGATCAGGTGTCCCTCGGAGGGCGACGCTTCTCTGCAGTCAGTCCGTCCGGTGCCAGCCGCCGACCTCCTCCGCCACCTCGAGCCATTACGCAGCCCGTCGTGTCCGCTGGTAGTAAGGTCGCCTGTCGGCCTGCACACACAAACGCACAAACGAACCCGTCTTCGCGCGCCGGAGGGGGGGGGGGGAGCACGGCGAAAACCGCAGGAAAGACTGCTGTTGCGTAGGGCACTGCGCGCAGCCTCTCCTCTTTAGCCGTCTGGCTGTCTGCACATCTGTCTTCTGCATCGCCCGCCGCATTCCCCCCACCGTCTTCGCTGACATGTCTGAATCGATAAATTTGAAGGCAGGGAAAATGTCTTGGGCACTGGTCTCCGGGTTAGTTCTTTTCAGCAATGCCGGGGCCTCCCGTATGGGGCCCTTCACAGCAAGCAATATGTTTCAGTGGGTGGCCATTGCTCAGAGCTTACGTACATTATAACAGGAGTACCACAAGGAAGTATCTTGGCACTCCTGTTGCTTTCTCTATATTTCAAAGAAATGCCACCACGAGATATTTAGCGGCATACGCCTCACTTGTCAGACACTGAGTTTCTCTCAATCGAACGCGCCACCGCTTGCGCCGATAATTCCACGCTGCTCATCAGGGCCAAAACAGGAGACGTTGAAAAAACCTCTAACCCAATCCAATGCGCGAGCCAAAACTGACACAAATAAGAATTTTAGGCACACTCCTGTATTAATTACTCGAAGCTTCTTTTATCAACAAGTTGGATTCGGTCTGCATCAGTGACACCTCGGTGTCTCTTTTTAGTGGCGGAAGTTGTCTGCTAAGTTTGATTAGATAGGGGTTATTCTAAAGTATTGGCCAGATGCTATCCAGCTGTGTGAAGCTGTTTGAGAGTGTTTACAACGGAAATTTTGACGCATGCGTAGAATCTCTCATTCTTTCATGTTTCGAAGAAATAAAACCAGTTCAGCGCCCGTCCTATCCGTCTTTGTTGAACGCGTTCTTTTTACCGCTATCAAACTTTTCCTTTATTTAAAACCTGAAACGCCATTTTAGACCGAATGGATCAAAATCGTTTACTTGTCTACACTGCACAAACACAAACGGTGCACTTCAGGCAAATGAAGAAAGCTGATGTATTGCCCTAAACTGGTATAGGTACCATTTCCATAGATAATGTCGAATGCATGAAATTTGGGGTTCAGTTCTACTGCAATTCAAGTGGGGCTGACCTATAAATGAACAGCATAAAATATTCTGCAAAATCATTGGCAAGCTTATTATAGGTTAACAACATCCGAACCAGTAAAGTTCTAATTCTTTAATTTTTGTCGAATTTGCTGTTGGTTCAACTTTGAAAACGAGCTTCAAAAGCTGGCTGTGCAGCAGTTGTAATTCAAGATGTAGCTATAAAATTTGCATGGAATCTTTTTGTTGCCAAGTGTAAGATGGAAGCTTTCTGTTGCCAAGTGCAAGATGTTCACGTACGCCGGTTTGTCGGCTCCGGCCGAAAAGCCTAACCGGCTTAAATGAAACATGCCTTGCGTGCTTCGAAAACAAGGTCTTTTTTTTTGTCCCGGCAGTAGAAAGCACCAATGACGTCTTCCTCTTACCGCAGCGGTGGCCAAGTGGTTGAGCATCGGCCTCGCATGCGGGAGGTGCGGGGTTCGATCCCCAGTGCCGCCGGGTACCCACCGGTGATACAATGGGTACAAGCTTTCCCCTGGTCTGGTGCTCGGCTAATTTACGGTGAAATGCTTGGAAAAAGGGTCTTTGACCCCACCTTGAGAAAAAAAAAATACCTTGTGTCATGGCGCTCTTTGGCCTTAGATGCCTTTGCGCCATAAAAATCCATAATCATCAATCATCATCATCGTCTTCCTCTTAATATGAATGCAACGCGGTGAACCATGACAATGTTACTAGACGAGAAAGGGCACATGATAGCATCATCTATTTATTCCAGAAAGGCCGCACATCCTTCACGTTGTGTTGCAAGAGTGCTTTTCATCTCGCTGTTATGGTTCCGAGAATATTGTCTAGTTCGGTACCTGTTTAGAAAGAGGGCACTTTTGAGTGACCAGGGTATTTTCGGCGGCAACCAGTTCACCCTGTTTCGCCTGCAGTTCGTCATACTGTCGGCTCAAAAATTCCACATTGTCACGAAATGAGGTGAATTGACCAGGACTAGGTTCAGGAAACTGCATATTCATTTTTACAGCTAGATCATTCATAAGGACTTGTCTTCGCTGGAAACATATTGCAAAGAATACAGCCTCACTGAGACCTACGCAATGGCGGGCATTACGCAATAAACTTTATAGAACACCAAGGAGCCCAGAAAATTACAAACAAGCTCAAAAAATTAGGCAGCAGCTGCGGCATCAAAGAAAATCATCGAATAGCAACAAAAATGCAATTCACATGCAGTGTTACGAGACGAAACAGCTGTCCTTTCCCCGAAAATTTCCTCTTGTTTGAAATGGGGGCTTCAATCCCACCGCAGGTCGCCAGTGCTGGGGATTGCGCTTCAACGCCACCGGTGCCACCAGAGTTGGAGACGGAGGGGCCATTGAGTAGGCTGACTCGTTCAGCACCGCAGGCCCCAGCTCCGAAGGACGTTGTCGGACTCCGCTAAGTAGGAAACAGTACACTATGTTTATTTGCATTTTACTAGCATGAGGATCAAAAGTGCGGATATATTCGAATGCACACGCGGTCGAGTTATATAGCGTTCATCTTCCCTAGATTCGCCAGGTTGAGGACGCCGTCGCCGGGTGGGAGTGGGCTGAAACTTGAACTTGTTCGCACAAACTCACACCACCGCACCATTATCATCAGACACTTTGGAGGCGGCTCCAAACACGCACCTCACCCTCCCCTTATATACGCTCGCGTTATCACCAAGTCTACAAAAACCCCTCTTGTACCCTCTGCCACCACCCCAAAGCCACTCTCGATCATATCCTTTTCCTCTGCCCGGCAGATCCTCCCCCGCGGGGCCTGAAACACCTTACCACTTGGGAGGCTTGCGAGACCCTACTGCGCTCGGAGGACCCGGCCAAGCAAGCCATCGCCACAGGCCGGGCTGCCAGCGTTAAGAGCCTCCGGGACATGAACATTTGAGTACAGTGGGGCCGTACGGGGGCCCAAGGACCTGCGCGTCCTAAACTCCCATGTATGTAATAAAGTTTCCACCACCACCACCACACGCCCCCGTCACATGTTGAGAGATGGGGATGCCGTCGGAGTAACGTCCTCTGGCCAGCTGAAGGTTCCCTAGCGTTGCTGACACCTGTGCTTTATGATGTGAAGGGCCGCATACGGGAGGCCCCGGCATTGCTGAAAAGAACTAACCCGGAGACCAGTGCCCAAGACATTTTCCCTGCCTTCAAATTTATCGATTCAGAGATGTCAGCGAAGACGGTGGTGGGGAATGCGGCGTGCGATGCAGAAGACAGATGTGCAGACAGCCAGACGGCTAAAGAGGAGAGGCTGCGCGAGGTGCCCTACGCAACCGCAGTCTTCCCTGCGGTTTGCGCCGTGCTCCCTCCCCCCCCCCCCCCCCCCAGCGCGCGAAGACGGATTAGTTTGTGCATTTGTGTGTGCAGGCCGACAGGCGACCTTACTAGCAGCGGACACGAAGGGCTGCGTAATGGCTCGAGGTGGCGGAGGAAGTCGGCGGCTGGCAGCGGACGGACTGCCTGCAGAGAAGCGTCGCCCTCCGAGGGACACCTGATCCCCTTCGACCCATCCCCAACGGCGCCATCGGCCTTCCCGTCGTAACAGCCGCGGATTTCTAGAAGTTTGGCGAGTGCCTTTGGTCGGCTGTGTGAGCAGCGACGACGAAAAACCACTGGGCGAAGATTACCCAGAGAGAGAGAGAAAGGGAATCTCCGGAGAGACGCGGCGGGGGCAGCGGAGACAAAGAAGAGGAGTCGAGCAGAGACGGGCGAGGCGAACGGACGCAAGATATCGTGCTGGTCTATAGTCAGCGAAGCCGGACGTCAGCGTCCGTAGCAAACTGACCGCCAGCCGGAACGCCCAAGAGTCCTATGGCCTCGACCCGTCACAGCACCGCCAGCCGAGAGATGCCGGGAAGAGAGGCAGACCCCGGAAGAGCCGTAGCAACCGCGGCCCGCCGACGCGAGACTATTGGAGTGGAGCCCCGATCTGCCGGACCTACAACAAGAGCCTCCTGAGAGGCAGCGGTGAGCGGATCACCAATTACGCCTTCAGGCAGAGAAGAATAAATATTGTTTTGCCGGGTTACCGCCTTGTTGTCTCATTTCTCCTCGATTCAGCAGGACCCATAGATTCTGTGACTGACCCCCGACAGGTGGGAACGTCACAAGTGGTGGCAGCGGTGGGATTTTCCTCAAGTTGTGGTGCGAGACCATTAACCCTCGTACCCAAGGAGAAAGGGGCCAACATGTCGCTACAGGAATCACCGAGTCTTCACGAAGGGGTCATAGGAGGTAATCAGATGTTGTTGGGAGCTGTGATTCCATCGTTCACGGGGGGCGACAACGGTCTCAAATTAAGGGATTTTTTCCAAATTTTAGATCAGGTTGGTAATCTGGGCGGATGGCGGGAGGAACAGTTAATAGGGATGGCGCGGTGCAAGATGGTCGGGGCGGCTCTAGACTTTGCGTGGTTGGATGAGGAGGTGGCCGGCGTGATTTCGTATAGATCGTTTAAAGCGCTCGCGCTGAAACGATTTGATACTGAGCCGGCGTACAGGAAGTTTGAGAAGTTTGTGAACGCAAGGCAGAACGCAGGTGAGAATGTTCGCTCGTTCGCGAGCCGACTGCGTAAACTCGGGCTGGAGGCCTTCGGGGACGTTGGTGGCGATGAGGCGTCGAAAAGAGAAGTGAGACGCGTAATCCTTAAGGAACAGCTGACATCTATTTTTCTGAATGGGCTCCGCGATCCGGTGAGGAGATTTGCTCTGTCACATGATCCCAAGACATTCGAAGAGGCGGTGGAGATAGCGTGTGGAGAAGAGCTGTTGGAGGAAGTGACCCGCACGAACGCCGCTACGTCCGACGTGTAGAAAGCGGGGAAGAGATGAGTGAGCTTAGTGAACGTCTGGATCGGCTGGAGAAGCTGCTCGTAAAGCGCATTCGGATACGTGAAGAGCCTCCATCCAGGCAGACGGGATAATTCAATCGACGCGTCGAATCAGGCGCGTGCTTCTCGTGCGGCAGGTCCGGGCATACCTCACGTTGTCGTATGCGTCAGGTATCGCGCGGGCACATTCCAGATCACACGGCCTGTTATGGGCGGCGTACGGAAGAAGGCGAGGGCAGCCGTGAAGCTGTTGAGGAAAGAGATAGAACCTCTACTGACGGTCATCACGAGCGAGGGCGTTCAGAAGCGGTAGTGAGCCTATGCGCGGGCAAAGCAGAAGGGCTGCGCGAGGCAAAGGAGAGCAATCGCCATGCAGATGCGCTCAGCAGCGCGGTGGACGCCAGAGTAATCGGTGTTCCCCCTGCGAGTGAGTGAACCCGCCTGTACAAGGAGCAAAGGAAAGATCCGTCTGTCCTAAAATTGATAAACGTGTGCAACAGCTCAGAAGAAAAAGAGTCGGGTTTTTATCATTTGGACTCTTGTGGTATACTCCGTTACAGAGACAAAGCGCACGGGGCCGCAGACAGAGCTGCTGTCCCTTTGCAAATGAGAAGGGAAGTTGTGAGGTTATGCCATGATATGGAAGGCAGAGGACATTTAGTCTTTCAAAACACCCGTCGGGCAGTTAGCGAAGGATATTTCTGGCATGGACTGAGACAGGATGTGGCAGAACACTTTAGAAACTGCCAGTGGAGAAAGACACCGAGAGTGAAAGAATTGCATGGACCACCTCCTGATTTTACGCAACATTTTCGTGGGCAGCATGACGTAAGGAGAGTCTGTAAGTTTCTGCGACCATTGAACAATGAGAGTCACTGACTGGCTGCACATTCTCGTCTTAGTAGCAAAATTTTGTCTCTGAGCTGTCATGCGTGAATGACTGGTGATTTACAATATGAGCGGACCTGGATTTGTTGTTTTGTTTGGTTATACTAATTTGATCTGCCTGATGGAGTTACTGGCCCGTTCATAACGTGGCGCTATGAAAGATGGAGTTGAGAACTCTGTTACGAACAGTGTGCTGTGAGAGTGACGTAAATGCAAAATTTTCGTAGAAAATTTCTTTGTTAGAAGAGGGGGTTGTGAAGGGCCGCATACGGGAGGCCCCGGCATTGCTGAAAAGAACTAACCCGGAGACCAGTGCCCAAGGCATTTTCCCTGCCTTCAAATTTATCGATTCAGACATGTCAGCGAAGACGGTGGTGGGGAATGCGGCAGGCGATGCAGAAGACAGATGTGCAAAGACAGCCAGACGGCTAAAGAGGAGAGGCTGCGCGCAGTGCCCTACGCAACCGCAGTCTTCCCTGCGGTTTGCGCCGTGCTCAACCCCCCCCCCCCCCCCCCCGGCGCGCGAAGACGGGTTCGTTTGTGCGTTTGTGTGTGCAGGCCGACAGGCGACCTTACTAGCAGCGGACACGACGGGCTGCGTAATGGCTCGAGGTGGCGGAGGAGGTCGGCGGCTGGCACCGGACGGACTGACTGCAGAGAAGCGTCGCCCTCCGAGGGACACCTGATCCACTTCGACCCATCCCCAACGGCGCCATCGGCCTTCCCGTCGTGACAGCCGCGGATTCCTAGAAGTTTGGCGGGTGCCTTTTGTCGGCTGTGTGAGCAGCGACGACGAAAAACCATTGGGCGAAGGTTACCCAGAGAGAGAGAGAGAGAAAGGAAATCTCCGGAGAGACGCGGCGGGGGCAGCGGAGACAAAGAAGAGGAGTCGAGCAGAAACGGGCGAGGCGAACGGACGCAAGATATCGTGCTGGTCTATAGTTAGCGAAGCCGGACCTCAGCGTCCGTATCAAACTGACCGCCAGCCGAAACGCCCAAGAGTTCTATGGCTTCGACCCGTCACAGCACCGCCAGCCGAGAGATGCCGGGAAGAGAGGCAGACCCCGGGAGAGCCGTAGCAACCGCGGCCCGCCGACGCGAGACTATTGGAGTGGAGCCCCGATCTGCCGGACATACAACCAGAGGCTCCTGAAAGCCAGCGGTGAGCGGATCACCAATTACGCCTTCAGGCAGAAAAGAATAAATATTGTTTTGCCGGGTTACCGCATTGTTGGCTCATTTCTCCTCGCTTCAGCAGGCCCCGTAGATTATGTGACTGACCCCCGACAGGTGGGAACGTCACAATGAGATGACAACCGAAGCGCAAGGCCGAGCACGAGATCAGGAAGAGAAGCCGAAAAGTGGTCGTATGTCCTGCTATACTTGTGATGGTTGGTGATGAAGACCTCCAGCGCACCGCGGTGCTCGGCGCGCCGAAGAGCCACAGGGAACGAGGCCCTTTTATTCCCCGACATCGTCGCGGCGATTGGGGAAGATAACGGCCTCTTGCTCGTCGCAGCGGCGTCGGAGACATCGGAAAGGGGTGCGGTTGTGCTCAACCTTCAGGCCTCCGCTCTTTCGGGTCCCACATTCCAACCGGGCAAAGCTCGGTAATTGGAACCAGCTGACACCTGGGTCCATTACGCGTGGTCCTTGACGGCAGGCCTGGGAGCGATCACGAGAGAGTTGCTCGGAGCCACCCGTTAGAAGCATAATTGTTCGCTTCCAACAGGCGAGACTTGCTGTCGCAGTTCCAAAACCATACAGGCTGTCGCCGTTAGTAATACTGTTTAATGAAGGTAGCGGCAGGTGCAGTCCCCATATAGCTTCGCCACATTGCGGTGCCACGTGCGGCTAGGTGTAGCTCTCACGAACCATTACTCTTTTGTAGTTGGTTCGGCTAATAACCGTGCATGTGCCAACTGCGGGTGCGGCGAGAGTATAGATCATATTCTTTATGAATGTCCTGCCTACAGTGCCGAAAGGAGCGTCTAGGTCCGAGCCGGCTGACGGAAATGAAGATTCTAGGCAACTGTCCGCGGCGATCGTCGGCAGTGAAAGCATCCAAGGCACTGCTCCGCTTCTTGAGGACTTCTGACCTGCGCAATAGGCTGCGACCTCACTGCTTCAAGTTTCAGGTTATTTTATTGGAAGAAATGTGTTACAAAAAAATGAGTGGTTTTGTAAATTGGTACAGCAGGTGATTCCAAATCCAAGCTGTCAGAGGCACTTCCTATTACAAAATGCCCTATGCAAATGCAAAAAAAAAATGCCGAAATTCAGCGTTATAATTATGGCGCAACACATGAAGAGCAACAAACATCTGAGAACCACAATGACAACTGAGTAACATTATTAAAAACAAAACAGCACAATGTAGCTACAACTTTTGTAACACAAATGTTTTGATCCAAATAATGAAAACCCTATTGACTGAACTGTTTTAATGCATGGAAGTGGTTACATCCAAAATGTTATTGTTGAGAACAAAATAGTTTGTTTGTCATTAGTGGCGTTAACTCTTGGAAGCAACAAATTGTCATTCTACGAAAAGCTAGTGAGGTTAATTTCAGGCAAGATTATGAAACTGCGGTAATAATGTATTCACTATGAGCACTGAAGATGAACGAGCTAATTTTAACTGATGTGGATAGAATAATAGAAGGATATTACGGATTTCAGTATAGGGGAGCTGCTGAAGTAGTGAATGGGAAAAAGTAATTATTCAAGTTGCACAATTGTGTAAACGGCGGATGCTTGAGGTATGTTTATAATATGTTTATATAGGGGCGATGTTGTGGCTTCATGCACGTTTGCGGCTCAGATCTAAGGGCTCTCGCTGGTTGTGGCGAAGGCCACGGTGGGTATCTTTTGCTAAAGCCGTCATTGTCGCTTCGATGGACGCGGTTGTCTTTAAATCTATCTCCTCAAACCTCTTTCAGCTCTCGTCTGTCGCGCGTGGCAGTGATTGTAGCTCTGCTCGTGGCTGTGGACACGCCCTAGCGCATCTCTTTGCACTCATCCTTCATTTGCAACAACGAGAGAAAAGGGTGTCCTCGGACTCGTTGTGGTAGAACCGCGTTGTCTCGTGACGCGAATCTACCAAGCCTTCTCATCCTTTTGTGTGGAATTTGCCGTGAACCCTCCTTTGCGTTTTCTAACCCCATGTACTGAACATAATGTGCACATAAAGTCTCTGTTTTTGTTCTCCTTTCAAGAATGCCTCGCAACGTTCTTTCCAAGCACTGCATGGCCCCCGGCATAGATGTTCCTTGAAAATGATATCAGCGCCAACCTCCGCTGCAGCCTTCTAAAAGTCCTCAGACCCGGAGCGTATTATCAGCGTGTCAAGATGAACGAGTTATTCGCAAAAAAAAAAGCGTTTAAGACGTCACCTTTTGCGTGAGGCAATCTTTGAGAACCCAGGAACCTTAAGTTATTTTTAGCGCATGAATTTCCACCAATCCTTTCCACAAGACAGCTCACAAGATGAGTGATTATAGGAGTCTAACAGTTGTTTGGTGGCGCACATTGGTACATATTTTCCCTGCCCATAGACTCCTCACAGTGGCGCCGAACATTTCAACCAGAATGCGCAAGCTCCTGGGAATAAATTGACACCATGATTTTTATGCAAGCCCCGAAATGTGTGCACGATGTGACATTTGTCTGTCGCGAATTCGAGAAACTGTTCGTAAAAGGGGTGAGTAAATGCATTTGTTGCGCAAAATAAACTTGTACATAAAGTCGCTCTGCATTTTCCTCCCTGAATACTGCCGATATTCACCTCAACACGCTTTATTAACCTCGCATCATAGCTATATTCTCTAAAAATTTCTAATGCTGACTGAAAGCTAGAATTCTCAGAAACTGAATTCAAGAGTACACTAAAGCTGTACATAGGGCCTTCAGCAGTTCAGAAGAAGGCGTTCGGAAGTTCACCCCCCTATTTTATATCTATGTACTCATCTTGCCTGCCAGTGCAAAGTCGCTTTCTTGAAAGCCGCTCGAATGCTTAACTTGCGCAAAGAATAACCTGAATACCCTGCCGCTGTTGTTTGCTTAACGGCATATCCGTGGATTTCCAAACCACCATGTAACAGGCGCCTCGTCGGGTTGCTTGTGTGCATACTACAAAAGAAAATTCACTTGCCCGTGTGCGGCGCAGACATCGGCGATAGCCCAAAGGCTTTCCTTCTGCGGATTCAAAACTCGTGCCTCGTGTTTGTCTTGCTAAAGCTGTCGTGGCTTACGCTAGCGCCGGCAAGAAATGAACGTGGGCGAGACCAGGTTGAGAAACCAGACTGTTGGCGTTTCGCAATGAGTTAACAGTAGGCTTTGCATTTTTTTAACTTTTTCTCTTTCAAGCGCGGAGCTACATGCCCCACCAACGACAGAAGTTTTGTAGGCAGCAAACAGCTGTCAACTTTGGCTGCCAACTCAGGTCACCTAATGCTGTGCTGCCTTGAACTCCTCTCATCTCGCCACCTATGGCAGTTTATACTCCTTTTAAGAAAGCACGTGATTTTTTTAACGAACTTCATTTGTATTTCAAAGCAGTCTCGCGTAAACTCCTCTCGAGGCGTCCGTCAGCACAGGCGACGACTGTCGTCGGCAACAGGGGCAGCGCTCGCAAAGTCAAGCTTTGAGAACACATGGAAGGACGTACATTGAGGCGGCTGTGAACTAAGCCGTTCAGCTGCAACGAATCTGTCACAATTCAGGAAAACTATCTAAAGCTTTCCTTTGCCCCTGTCGCACGTCGTCCGGCCAGGCCCCAAAGCGGCTTCGGAGGAGGTCGGCGGTTTCCGATTTCAACGGCGCACATGGTTCCCCGTCGGACTGTCGCTCCGCGGCCACTGCGCTTCCCTCGTGGTTTAAATCGATACCGCGGCTCTCTTCCCACGCGGGGTGCGAATGCGCACACGCAGAGGCGCAGGTAAGGGCGGTGCAAAGACCCCTGCCGTCTCTCGTGTCGTCGCGCTCGTTAGGGGAGCTTCGGAGGTTGCGGGATAACACGCTTTTGCACTCGGCCAGTGCGGATGTCATGTGCCGGGCGAGCAGTCGTGGGCGTGCGCTTTCAGGCATTACCTGCTTTCATTTCGGCCCCTTTTGTGGTCGGGCACGTCTGTGAAGTGCGCAGCACTGCCTCAGCCGCCCGTCTCGGACCCATTGACGTGGGCGGTTCTGTACATCTTTTCCTATTAACAGGCACTGGTGTTTTCAGTTTTCTATAGCCTGGTATTATACGCAACCACTGAGGCAAATAATTCCGCCTGAGACCACGCGACAGCAAAACGCTAACTATACTTCAAGAAGCGGCCATGGAAACTTGGAGACATATCACAGTCACTAGATGAAAACGGAAGTTCCCAACAGAGAGTGAACAGATGTGTAGCTCTATTGTGCATCTCGTTGTTTTCGTTTATTAAGCGGTTTCTAAATAATGGGATTCTCTCCAATTAACGTAGAGTGGCGTAAACTGTCCTAACTCCTAACGTGACACTATTGTCCTCTATTCCTCGCCGATTGGGACGCTACCAGCTATCTTTAATTACGTATTGAAGTGGGCGTGCGCCTTCATTGGTATGCGTCATCTGGTGATCAAGTCATTCAAGGGTTCCGCGTTGCATAGGAAGTAGCCTTCGCCAGAGCGGAAGGAAATGACATCGACGTTCTCAAGCGCTACTGTTTTTACAACTTGAGCCACACAACTCGATGTAGTCGTGGCGGTGCTTCCATAATTGCAAAAAAATGTTACGGTGCAGTGACAGTCATTACTGCTTCTGATTGGTAGAATGACATTAGTCTGGACATTTTACCCACACGTGCGCTCGGAATCGCACGAGGCGTGTTCAGTCAATTCTGCCGTCTGGACAAAAAAGTTTTTAATGATTTGTGAAAAGGAAACATTACCTTGAGATCACACCTCAAAACACCGCTCTCAACTGACCAGCTCTTAAGCAGCTGGCTACTCTGACGTCGGAACAGAAGCCTCAGGAACGGCGCACTGGAACTCGCGGTCAAAGCTGTGATCCATCAAAGGAATTATTTGTTTCGCTCTTTGTACCTTACAGTCTGGTCCTTGCATTATGTATGGTACATCGGGCTGTTTGTGCGACGTGAACAACGCCTGACCGATTTAGTAAAACAGTCTTGTGGGCTAGTTGGTTCACGTCAAATGAACTCTACGAGCCGCCGCGAATAAAACGAGTACAAGAGAACAAAGAAGAATTCTAGACTTTCTCCTCCTCGTCAGGTTTGCGCCCTGTTTAACTTCCTGGAATTGAATGAACTAGGCACCTATAATGTTTTAACAAAGCATATATCTTCTACCCTGGGCTCCCGTTTTTTTGTATCACAGCCGAGCAATTAAGATGTGGTAGTTTTAGTCTGTGCCTATGATGTCATATTCTGCTCTCTTGTTCGCTTCTTCTTTGCATGCTGTTCATTTCCCCTGGGCTCTATGGATGCACTTCTCGCGGCCAGAAAAGAGTTTCTTATTTAGCGCGCTGTTGACCGCACCGTGAGCCACCCCCCATTCTTCAAACATTGCGAGCACGGAGTGGTGCGCAGGTGGCGTAAGTGAACTGCCCTTAAAACGAAAGATTTCAAACATGATTTGCTCCTGAAAAGGAGGACATTGTAAAGGTTTTTCTTACGCAGCTAACCACTTCTTTTCATTAAAAACATCATGTTAGGAATCCAGACTGATTAGGCATGCTCCTTAAACTAGAATGCTTTTTATTCCTTTTCATGTAGAAGCACTTCAGTCAGAGAAAACAGCTGAACCCGACGAAGCAGTAATACGGCTCCACTGAGATCTTTTTTTATTAAACAAAACTAGGTCAGTCTGTGCACTTCTAATTTTAAGGTGCGTGGTTGTAGGCCGTCGTATATGTTCTTATTCTTTTTACGGTTCTAGCTGTTAATGCGAGTGTTCCCGGGAAAAGCTTGTCTGCCATCGCCGTACTCACAAAGCGTCCCTGCAGCCTTGCGCAACTGCGAGGAGGAGTAGAAGGCTGGCGGGGAGCAGGGAGGCAGCCCACACGGGTTGCCACCCCACGGTGTGGCGTGATCACGTGATAACCGAACCTCGTCTTCCTAGTCGGAAAACACGACAAAAAAGTTTCTCTTCACAAGAAAATTTTCTGTTGTTACTACAGAAATGTACTATAGAGCTAAAGATACAAAAACGTGCTACATAGATAACTACAGTGCCACAGGAAAATACCACGAAAGTAGAGAAAAATCTGTCGTTACAACAAAACGACGAAGCATTTTGCTGTATTTTTGACATGGTTCTCTCGTTTTTTTTTTTCTACTGGGTTGCGTCTTGTGCTCAATTTCCCAAACAAACGAAACGAAGGTTCCCGGGAGAGGTTTGTGTTAGGAATTTCGCGCTCGTGCTACCGTAGATGACAGCTCTGGACGGGCTGCATCTTTCTGTGCGTTGTCATTGTCGGTCGCTATCTTGCGCGGATTTTCCGCATTGCCAAATGAGTAATCAACTTTGACAGGCTACTTTTGATCCCGTCGAAATGAAATATTTTTCACCTGAATAGTATATTGAGAATTTAAGACCTTTTTTTTATTTTCCCAGCGTAAAATACTAGTGGCTGTTTTTTTTTCAGATATGCGCAATATACTGTACAGTTTTTCGTAATTGGTGAAAGTAGCAACATCAAAAAGCCGTGCCTTGTTATGTAAACAGCCGAAGGATCGTGTAAATTATTTCTATTGCAAAAGTGGATATTACAGTTCAAATTGCGAAAAGAATTATGTTACTACTGGTGGCAAAATATGTCTACACGAAAGTGCGGGCGACGTGCCACATCGCTCACCATTTCGCGTAATATTATCAAGTGCGTTCGCTATATGGAATGAAAAACAGCTTATTACGTGATAAAGCCTGCGAAATTCACCTAAAACATATATATCACTGCTCGGTGCAGCCAACTCTCAGAAAAAGCTTGGTTGTTGACAACCAAGACTTAAATCTTGGTTTCCGAGCATCTTTTTATTTGTTTACGAAGGCAGTTGTGCAGGGCGCCTACCAAGGAGCTATTGGTGCTTTATGTGTTAAACTTCATTTCCTGCACTCCTCGACTGGCCACTGGAATACCTCTGGTGTTGGTGAGAAAGCGCAATTTGTTGTCATTTTAATCAGGCATGCCTGCGAGTGGGAACAATCATGCGGGCAGGCGCAGTGCAGTTATAGCTTTTGCGTCACCACCCCTGTAGAATGAACAGGGAGACAGATCAGAACTCCAGAGTCTTCTGTATCTTTTGGAGATCTTACTTAAATGCGTCTGGAGCTCTCAGCTTAGATTAGATAATTTTCGCCAAATAGAAGGAGAATGAATTCTGTGCTTAGAAGTGTCTTGTCTTTGAGGAAGAAAGTATTCTTAAAGGATCACAGCGCGCAGCACTAAAACACAAATATAGTTTTTCGCCGCCGTCGCTTTTTTGTGAAATGTGGGAGAGTCTAATCGTGCGACGGTGAATATTCAGGAAACCGTGACGACTCGGAGACGCATTCTTCAACAAACAGACAAGGAAATCTGTATTGAGTTTACGGATACACAAAGAATGGTCAGACGGAACACCCGACACAAACGTCCTCACTTCTTTGCCGTCTAAGAAGCCACTGTGTTGCCGAGAGTCCGAGAGGCCCAGCCGCTTTCAGCTGCACCCGGCCGTTTCGCTGCCCAACTCGCCTCCAGGGCGCCGCCGTCGAAACCCGATCCCGGGCCAGTACACCGGCACTCCAAAAACTGGGAGTGCCCCCGCACTGCGGCACACGGGCGACGAGAAACACAGGCAGTAGTAAACGATGCCGTTCGTGCAAGACGCACATTCCCCCCCCCCCCTCCCCAGAAAAAAAAAGACAGAATACACAACAAACTCCCGGCCCCAGCAGTGGCAGCACTACACACACAACTCGACGGTATAGAGAAGCTGCACCGGCCTTCGCAATGTGGATCCGTTGGGCTGCTTCACAACACACGCTCGGACTGTGTTATCTTTTTCCGAGAATCACTTCGACGATCCTCCCCGTCTTCCACATGTGTCGCGGCGCCTTATCCTCGCGGAGGAGAACTAAGTCCCCTACAGAGGTCTGTTGAGCCTGTTGTTTGCCGCAAGTGTGTGCCGACCTTAGCGTCAAAAGATATTCATTCTGCCATCGCCTCCAAAACTGCTCCAGCAATCGTTTGCGGTGCATCCACCTTCATGTCACAGCTTGCGCTGACGAACTGACATCATGACACGGAGAAGGTAGCGACGTCAGCCTCTTTCCTGTCAAAAAATGCGCCGGAGTAAGAATTTCGGGGTCTTCTGGCGACGAAGAAATGTAGGTTAGGTGGCGGGAGTTAACAATGCTTTCCACCTCCTGCAGTACTGTTATAAGCTGTTCGAAGGTGAGTCTTGCCTGGTGTAGCATTTTACGGAAGCAAACTTTCACAGTCCTCACCATCCTTTCCCAGAATCCACCCCACCATGCTGCTCTTTCCACGATGAATTTCCATTTGATGCGGGTCTTGGAACAGTGGCCGTGGAAATTTCCGCCAAACAAGGAGTCTCTCAATGCGGCAATTTCTTTAGAGGCGCTCTGAAAGGTTTTGGCGTTGTCAGTGCATATCAGTGATGGCAGTCCTCGCCGGAAAGCCAGTAGGAACATTTCGGATGATAGGTTCGAGACAAGCTCCAGATGAACTGCTCTCTGATATGCTTGGGTATCGGGACCGAGCTCTTAACCGCATGACGATGAACTCTGCAGACGACGGAGGGAAGCCTTCAGGAGGGTTGGAAAACTTGAAGGTTTATTTACATATTTACATGAGAAGCAGGGAGACCAAAAGTCAGAGATGAAGTGCCGTGAAACCAGCCAAATCGCGGCTTAAATACAGTGGATATTCCCTAGGCACCTAGCTAGGGAAACCGGTGGCTAATCAAGCGTCCAATGGGCAGACACACTCTTCATAGTCTCTTCCCTAACCTCGTGACCGCTCCGCCCCCACAAACACGTGCACAGGCGATAAGGAATCCTGGCGCCTTGAGGTCCTGGAATGCCTGTTTCCGACCGGTTGAGCAGGTGCATAAGGTCGTTGGCTTAGCAGGCGGTGACCCCCCTCCGTGGGAAAGAGGCGTCCTGGAATGTGGTTTCCGACGAGTTGATCATGTGCATAAGGTCGTTGGCTTTGTAGGCGGTGATTCCCTCCGTGGAAAGATGCGTCCTGACGGCCCCGGCATTCCAGAGGGTAAGATGAATCAGCCGTGTCCGCCCCCGCTTTGTCTGGCCGCGCAAGTGCAAGCGAACTAGGCGGGTCCGGCGCCTTTGTTCAGGTCTTTCTGCCGGTCCACGTGAGGGGCGCAGTTCGGGAGAAACGCCGCATTCCATACTCCGGACGAAGGGATGAGAGGCATTTCGTCACAGCTCACCGTCGCCAGGAGCCGTTCCTAATCCTCTTCTCAGGACGACAACACATTTGGTCAAACATAGTTCGATGGCGCCTGCCGGCTCGTCTGTTCCCGCGGTCGGGGACTCCCGATCACAACATCTCGTAATTGCGCAAGTGAAGAGAGCAATGTAAGATTTGGCGACCGTGTCCGTGCTCTTAGTGAAGAGCGGCCCGGCGAAGTCTATGCCAACCACTTGAAACGGTTCAGAACGGCCAACTCTTTCTGTTGGTAAGGGCGCTGTGGGAGCTTCTCCAGGCTTCGCGCGACCTTTAAGGCTAATGTTGCATTTGTTTACAACCCTTTTTACTTGTTGAAGTCCTCGTAGGATCCAAAACCTCTCTCTCACTTCTGTGAGGGTGTCTCTAGAGCCGCCGTGTAATGTTCGTAAATAAGCGCCTCGAATAACGAGCTCCGTGAACGGATGGCTGGGAGCGAGGAGCAGTGGATTCTTCACCTCTTCATTCTCGTCAGAGAGTGCAGTCGCCCTCCCCACTCGTAGCAGTCCCTCAGGGTCCAAAATGGGGCTGCTGTAAGCTTGATTGGGATTTCAATGAGAGTCCTCGGCCAAGACGGGATATGTCATCCCTGTATGCTTCTTCCCGAACGACTTTCAACCAGTATGCTTCGGCCCTTTCTACCTCTTCCGTTGCTAGACAAGAAGAAACTATCCCTGACGGACTCCAGCAAGCACTTATGAATCTGAACACCCAGGCAGTTACCCGTAAAACTCGAAAAAAAATTACTGTGGGGAGCCAGATCCAAAATCGGCATAAACCACCTTACTTGCAGCACCTTTACTGCTTTCCTTTCTTCCGAACTTTCCTCAGTCATTGGGGCGTAACACTCATTCAGAGCTGGCCAGGAATCCTCTCTCTCTGGAAGCCATGACGGTCCAAACCACCCCAGTCGGTCTCCTTGAAGACTCTGTAGAGTCACTCTACGTGTCACACGATCTGTGGGGTTCTGTGAACCGGGGAAATGCTTCCATTGGTCTTTCTCTGTGCTGGTTTGAACCTCGGTCACTCTGTTTCTCACAAGCTGGTTCCCACTGCAAAGGGTTTCCTTTCAACCTATGAAGGGTTATGCTGGAGTCTATACAGTAAATCATTTTCAGTCGACCGGCATACCTCATTAAGCAGCCTTCCAGAAACTTGGCAATCCTAGCACCTAGCAATGCACCCATCAGTTCAAGTCGGGGAAGAGTGATACATTTTAGGGGTGAAACTCGCTTTCGCGAAGATGAGTTCCGTGTGAACGTTGCCGTCGGAGTCCTCTAGTCGCAGGTAGGCGCATGCTCCGTACTCTCGCTGACTGGCGTCGCAGAAGTTGTGCAACTGTACACTCTGCGGTTGAACTACTGGAGCCAAACATCAGGGCACGGTCGGTGAGCAAAAGTCCATTAGCTCCGACATCCAGTCTGCCCATTTTGTGACATCATTGGGCAATTTGTCATCCCAACCAATGTGCCGTTGCCACAATTCCTGAAAGAGGGCCTTGGCTTGTATGGTAAATGGCACAAGCAATCCAAGAGGATCAAATATTCTGGCGATGGTTTGTAGAATAAGTCTTTTTCAGTAGTTCTCTCTGTCCAAAACGCCTGAGAAAGACTTGGTGGCCACGGTGATCGTATCCTCTGCAGGATTCCAAATAAGGTCAAGAATTTTTACTGTACAATTGAGTCATCCCGTCCCACCTGCGACGCAAATAGGTTTTGCAAGGGCTTTGAGTTCGACGACCACTTTCGCAGACTCATTTCGCAAGCTCCAAGAATATCGTTGGCTTGCGCGAAAATCTCCTACGCATCCTTTTCTGTGTCTGCTGAAAACAAAAAGTCGTCGACGTAGAACAACTCCGCCAGAAGCGCACGTATACTCTGCTTTGCCTCCTCAACTGTCTTAAGGTGGTATTGCAGAGTGGCATTTTGCAGTAAAGGGCTAGCCTTGGTGCCAAACGACACACGTTTCATTCGCCACTCTTCTACTTCAGGATCAGGTTCTTCCTCTAAAGGCAAGCCGTTAAACAAGAGAAAGCGCAGGGAGTCTCGGTGCTCTTTTCGGACACTGATTTGCAAGAAGGCCCTCTCAATGTCAACTGTCAAAGCGATCTGATGAAGTCGAAACGAATCCGCAGCTTGACCAGATCCGCTAAAAGACAAGGCCCCTTCTCTAAATGTTTGTTCAGGGAGGAAGACCCCTGTTCATGTGAGGAGGCGTCAAAGACAATGGGTAGCTTTGTCGTTCTTGAGTCGCTGCGCAAAACAGCGTGATGTGGCAAGTAATAAACAAGATAGGTGGCTTGCTCTTCAGGTGTTACACGTTTGGCGTAGCCCATATCTATGTAGCTCCGCATTGTACTTTCATACTCCGCGCCAAATTCCAGTGTGCGCTCAATTCCTTTCCCTAGCTCCTCAGCCGCTTTGGTGCCTGTGAGCGGTTGCCACAAAGCTGTCCTCTGTTTACTTTCTAAGGAAGGGCGACTTCGTAGCAGCCGTTCTTTATTCTGACGTTTCTTTCAAACTGACCAGCAATCGCTTCCGCTTCCTGATTGGGCCCTCCGGTGTGATCTATAATGCCAACGCTTTCCAAGTCCCAGAAGCCTTTCACAAGTCTTTCAGTGCGTTCAAGTACGGTGCTTACCCTGATTACACAGAAGTTGACTGAATTGTCAACTGAGGTGTGGAAGGATATCGGACCCTGAAACATCCAGCCGAAGACCGACCCCAGGGCAGCCAAGTCAGCGTTTTGCTGGGAGCGTTGAATTTCGCCCGTCGTAAATTTCCACAAGTGTTCAGCGCCAATAAGTAGCCCAATTCCGGGTACCGCTGGCATTCCCGGCAATAGAATCTTGTCCGCGATGGGCCGTCCTGTCTCTTCTATTGCTCTTACGAAGTCGTTTTCGACAGGCACCTGGACTATATCGTTGCTGATGAAAGGAACCTCAATGACCTCTATAATGTATTCCTTGTCACTGTACTGGCTGCGAAGACGCACTTCTACTAGACTACGTCTTTCTGTTGCTGATGTGGCTGTCCCGAATGTACTCATCTGGAGAGAGGTCTTTCCACTTTCTTTGAGGTCTAAAAATTGTCCTCACGGATAAAGTTGCGGTTACTTCCGCCATCCACGATGCCTCGAATGTAACCGCGCCTACCTTCTGCAAAAGCCCAAAGCCGGCAGGTTTGCAGAATAATTTCATTGTTGATGGAATTTCGGCTGCTTGCATGCAAGCTGTTCATATCCATTCTTGGAGTCACCTCTAGTTTCTTCGGCTTCCAGTTTGGGTCTCACACTGATAGCACATGTCTGCCACTACACTTTCCGCATTTCAGTCGGCGGCGGCAGTCTTTCGAACGATGTCCTCTCAAGGTACATCGGAAGCAGCGGTTGTCCCTTTTAAGTCTTTGCAATCTTTCCTACCTGTTTATTTCACTGTCGCAATCTGCTGCGCTGTGACTAAGTGAGCCGCAGAAAAAGCACTGTTCCCTCACCTGGGAAGTTGCGTGCAGTACAGCAGACGTCGGCGGCAGAGACAACGATTTCCTTTCGCTTTCCTGTCTGACTCGCTTGTTGTCTCTATTGCCGCCAATACCGCTCTTTTCCCGGCTTTCAACTTCGACTGTCAAAAAAGTTAGGTCTTCCTGCTCACCGTCTGAATGGCTCGTGACAGATGTAGCCTCACCTTTGTGAGTGCTGCTAGCTGAACACGGCCACTCCTTAGTGCTGGCCAGCCGTTTATAATAGCCAGCGACGATGTCAGCACGTAGGGCTTTCGAAAGAATGTCTATCATCAGGGAAGAATAATGTAACGAAGCGTACGTCGGGACGGAACGGTCGCTCCGCCGCCTCGAAGAAGTTGACCAGCAGGTGCCGATGGGTAGCATGAATTAACTTGGTTTATTTAAAATGGGTCCAAAACTATATTTAAGCTGAAAAAACTAATACAAAAAGTCTAAGAGTAAATAATAACGCAGTCAGTCATACCAAGGGGTGCGCAACATCTTCCGAGCAGAGGTCCTGAGCAGCAGGACCGCAGCCGTTCCTCTCTTCTTCGCGCCAAAACCCCCTCTTAAATGCGTTTGCCCAGGATCCTGGGGACACTTTTAGTAACCAATTGGAAATGCTGTTGTCGAAGCCAATGAGAACGATTTCTTTAAAACGAAAGCAGCCAATAGCACGCCGGTGCCCACGAGGTTGTTTACTCGAGAGCACCGCGTAAATCCCACGAAGACGCGCGCATTTCCGCTTGGCACACAGATACAAACACACAAAACGACATCCGAAACACAGGGAACGCAAACCTCCCAGTCGGTGCACCATGCGACCCGCCGTCCGCGCTCTCAGCCCTCGCGGCTCGTCTCCGACGCATCTGGTCCGCCGGGCAGTCTGCTGCCCGAAGCAATCACTTCGCGCGACTCTCCTGGAAACCACGGGGGTCCGCGCGCCCGCTCTGGTGTCTCGGAGACGGCCTTGGGAGACATTGTCCCCCTGCAGGCAGCTAACCGTGCGTCTCAGTGCGTTTTACTCTAAGCATTCGAACAAAGCCGGGGAGGGAGCCGCACAACGCCTCCTCACAAAGAGCCAGAGAGAAAATGGCTCTGCCAAATGTCGGGGTGTGAGCCTCTCTAATGGCTCCCCGCACAGCAGCGAGCACAAAGACAGCAACAGTAGCACCGCGGGTAGAAGAACACTTTCAGCTTTTTGGAAAAACTGGCGCACGAGACCTGCGAAGCTCGCTACGCGACACCTCCCTCCTACGAAAAAAGAGTGTCCCACTCGATTACAGTTCCGTCTATAGAAATTAAACACAACGAAATGATGCCAATAGCTAAGTACAGAGTTCGAAAATGGAATTGGGTCAGCTTGACACGAAGGTAAAATAATACTAAACCCAATAAAATACGTGCGGAATACTAAAACAAGGCACGGAGATGGGAGTAACTTAATATCAGGTCAAACAAATTACAGGCAGGAAGATAGAGAGAAATACGTACAAGCATGAAAATATTGGAAACGCAGTCAAATGTTACATGGCACACTCAAAACGTTCACACAAAGCACACAAAAAATGGGTTCTGGAGAACAGTCAAAGGTGATTAATCCACACTTTCGTCCGCACTGTAGTATATCTCAGTCTCACTATCGTAATCGGTCCTCACTGCTTTGGTCTCAGTTTGAGGTCCCGCATGGCTACTTTGATGTGCCGACTCGGAGTAGGAGTATGCCTCAGTCGCACTTTCACTGGAGGTTTCGTGATCGTTGTTCGTCACTGTCGACGCCACTGCCCGTTTCGGCTTCGCGGAGACACGAACACTGCCTCCTAACTCATGCACACCATCCACACCACAATCGCTGTTTGCTGACTCGTCGTCGGCGTCCTCATCGGAACTAACACGAGTGTGGCAGAGCTTCAGACGTTCAACGTTAACGACGTCTCGCTTGCGGCCGGTGCGACCGACGACCTCCCAGTTGTTCTTGGATACTTTCCGAAGCAGACGGAACGGCCCGTGGTACCGGTGGAGCAGTTTGGTGGTCTTTCCTTTCGCTCGAGAAGGCGTCCATAGGTACACGAGGAATCATACGCTTTTTTGTTCTTTTGCTGCTGCTCCTTCTTGCGCTGAGATACTACCTCGCGCGCCCGGCGGAGCCGGTGTAAAACTTTGTGAGCATCCATTCCGCCCCCGTCAGTCTGTGTGGATCCCAGGGCTACCTCAACAGGAAGTGTTGGCTCTTGTCCGTGCAGAAGGTAAAATGGAGAAAAGCCTGTCGTTTCGTGCTGCGATGAATAATAGGCGAAAAGGACATAAGGCAGGAATTCGTCCCAGTCCCGGTGGTGAGAGGAGACATACATGCTGAGCATGTCGGCGAGCGTGCGGTTGAAACGTTTGCACAAGCCGTTGGTTTGTGGGTGGTACGCTGTTGTTTTAGCGTGGTCCGTACCCATGGCTTTAAATATCTCCTCAATTACGGAAGCGACAAAGTGCTGTCCGCGGTCCGTAATGATGCGGTCTGGAGCTCCGTGGCGTAGGACGATCTCTCGCACAAAGCCCTGCGCGGCTTCAGCAGCTGTGGCTGCTGGGCATGCTACTGCTTCAACCCACTTCGTGTGGTAATCGGTCATCACGAGGATGTAGCGGTTCCCGGAGTGACTCTTTGTAAACGGCCCCAAGAAATCCATTCCCACTTGCTGAAATGGCCTTCCTACCGGCGGAATAGGCTGGAGAAATCCGACTGGTCTGCCAGGTAGGGCTTTCCGCGTCTGGCAGTCGGGGCAAGAGAGCACATAGTTTGTCACCTGTGCGAACATCTTAGGCCAGAAGAAGCGCCTCCGTACCTTCTCCCATGTGCGCTTGACTCCGAGGTGGCCTGCCGTGAGATCGTCGTGGCAGCTCCTTAATACCTCAGTCCGCAAGCCTTTTGGTACGACCAGAGCATCGTAGTCTTCCTGGTATCCCTGTGCCCGCCTGTGCAATACACCATCGATTATCCGAAAGCACCGTGCCGTTCTTCTCAGTGTTCTGGCAACGGGTGAATTCGGGTTCTCGAGATGTTGTATCATCTCTTTGATCCAAGGGTCTTCCCTCTGCTTCCCACCTATATCCACGCGACCCAGCACAAGCAGCAGTGTAAAGTTGACTTCACTAACCGGTGCCGGCTCGTGTGGCAGGCGAGAAAGGGTGTCGGCGTTTGCGTTCTTCAAACCGGGGCGGTGTTTTAGGCTCATGTCGAACTCCTGTAATAGCAGGGACCATCGCATGAGGCCTCCGTTCGGATTTTTGACGTGCATCAGCCATGCGAGGCGGGCGTGGTCGGTAACCACGGTGAAGTTGCTTCCAAAGATGTACGGCCGGAACTGCTTACAGGCGTACACAACAGCCAGACATTCCTTTTCTGTTGTGCTGTAATTAGCCTCGGCGTTGTTGAGATGACGACTGGCGTATGCGATAACATGTTCCATACCGTCGTCTCTCTGCACCAGCACGGCACCAATATCGTAGTCGGAGGCATCCGTATGGATTTCGATGGGCTTGACTGGCTGGAATTGACGCAGAACTGGCGCTGTAGTAAGTTTTTCTTTTAGCGTCTGCATTGCCGCCTCGCACACCGTGTCCCACTCAAAAGAAACATTTTTTCTTGTCAGATTAGTCAAAGGTCGGGAGATTAGGGAGAAGTCTTTGATGAAACGCCTATAATAATTGCAGACGCCCAGGAAACTCTGTACACCTTTCTTGTTTTTCGGAGCTTGGAGCTTTTCAATCGCGGCTATTTTCTCTGGATCTGGCCTGATGTTGTCACCAGTCAGCACGTGCCCGAGATATCTAATTTCTTCGTGAGCAAAGCTCAGGTTTTAGACGCAGGTTGGCTTCATCTAGAGCGCTTACCACCTTCTCCAAGTCCTCTAGGGGCTTTTCCATGGTCTTTTAAAAAATGACAATGTCATCCATGTAAGCCAGACACACCCTCCAGAGAAGGCCGCTCAAAACTTTGTTTATCATCCTCTGGAAGGTCGCGGTGGCGTTGCAGAGGCCGAAAGGAACGACATTAAACTCGTATAGACCAGAGCAGCAGGCAAATGCTGTCTTCGGCTTGTCCTCTTCGCGGATTCCTACCTGCCAATAGCCTCTGGTGAGGTCGAGTGTTGTGAAATATCGAGACCCTTGCAGCAGATCCAGGATGTCATCGATCCGCGGCAGTGGGTGCACATCTTTCTTGGTCACCGAGTTAACACTTCGGAAATCGACGCAGAAACGCCAACCTCCCTGCGGCTTCTTTACGAGAACGACGGGCGACGACCAGGGACTCCACCCTGAAGCATTTCCTCTACTTGCGTTTGAATTACTTTTCTCTCGAACGGTGAGTGGCGGTACCGGTGCTGACGAATGGGTGTCGAATTTCCCGTGTCGATAGTATGCTCCGCTACGTGAGTGCGTTGAATAGGGTTGTGCTCACCGGTAAACAGATGACTGAATTTCTGAATAAGGGACAAGAGCTCACCCCTCTCAGATGGCGTCAGGTGTGGCCCAGTCTCGACGTCGAAGTCCCCCGTCGTGGAGGGGTCGTGCGGCACGGCGAGTCCGAGTTGCGCCTCATGTAGGGATGTGGCCCAGCCAATTTTCGTCTCGCGATGCACCACTATCTGCGACAAGGTAGGATAAGCAACACGGACAGTTCCGATCCCACCGACCACGTTCATTACGGTCCGCGCCACCTGCAGTCCACTCCTAAGGGTTGAGTTCGGCTCGACGAGTTGAATTCCATTTCTCGGAACGCGTACCCTCAGAATGGCTTCCGTACGAGGCTCGATGCGAACTCGGTCCTCACTTCGTGCCGTGACAATGTTTGTCTGCGATTGCACGCCAGCGTCGAGTTGCAGCCGGTATACGTCGCTCCCGATCTTTAGTTATTTTTGGCGAAAGTCAATGAGCATGTTCGCCTACCGGCCAAATGGGAGCCCACCCAACAATTCGTACGGGCAGTCCTTGAGAACGAGGAATTTTACGCTGAATTGGGCTGATCCGAATTGTAGTAGTACTTCTGTTTCTCCCGCCGGTGACAAGTCTCCGCCGATTCCTTTGACGAAGGCGGTGCTCTCAGTTGGTTTGACTTCTGAACAAATTTTAGCAGCGAATTTAGAAGACATTATGTTTACGGAGGCGCCTGTGTCAATGATAAGGGTGGCCTTCGAGTTATTTGCCTCGACTTGCACTGTGAGGAGCTGGTTTTATTTATTTATTTATTTATTTCAGTACCCTCAGGGCCCGAGGGCATTACAGAGGGGAGTGGGGTACAACAGACAAAATAACAAAGGAACAGCAGTAACAAGTAACACAAAAATGTGAACAAGAATATGGCTCGCGCAAATCAGTAGGTTACAGCAAATACAATCAAACAAATTAACAGTCATTTAACACGAAATTATAAGCAAAGAATAAAAGTAAGCATAAAAGTAAGCATACCACGCAAACAAGCATACCACGCAGACCAGGTCTGTTTGAAGTACCACATAAGCTGAAAAGAATAAACGGCAGGGCGCAAGAATTACATGTACTATGTTACCATCAAGTTAGTTAAGGCCGATTTAAAAACAGAATGGTCACGTATTTCGACGACCGATCGGGGAAGTTGATTCCATTGTGCCGATGTGCTGGGGATGAATGAGTTGAAAAAGTGGTTTGTTTGGCATGAAAGAATACCAACTTTATGACGATGATCGATCCGAGCTGAAACGTAGCAAGGTGGCGTTATAAATTTTCTCTTAAGGATGGGGTTATCGTATTAAATTTTATGGAATAGACAAAGGCGGGATATATTTCTACGTTGCGACAGTAGCGGGAGTGATAAGCTTGATTTCATGGCGCTGACACTAGAGTTACGGTGATAATTCGAAAGAATGAAACGGGCCGCACGGTTCTGTATAGATTCGAGTTGGTATATTAGTGTCTCTTGATAGGAGTCCCAGATAGATGCAGCATATTCTAGTTTACTACGAACCAACGACTTGTAGAGAAGCAGTTTTACGGAGCTAGAAGAAAGAATAAAGTTACGGCGTATGTAGCCCAGCATGCGGTTAGCGTTATTGCTTACATAGTCTATGTGTACTTTCCAAGAAAGATTATAAAAGAAATGAAGACACCTAAATATTTCGCTCATCACGCACACAGGTCGGCAGGGCTGACCACCTAGGCCCTGCCGTTCCCGTTTCTCAAGTTGGGAGCTTGCTCGTCGCGTACATTTCTTTGCTCGCGGTCCTCGTCTCTCCATCGCTGGCGACACTGTCGAGAAATGTGGCCGTTTCGGTTGCAGTAGCGGCATCGCGGTCGTCCGTCGTCGGCACGCATCGTTCTCGGCGGCCATGGCACACGATTGCGAAATATTTCTTCTTCAATTGCCTTGAGGCGCCCGGATAATGACTCAAGGGATGCGGCGATCGCCTTGAATTCTTGCTCACCTTCGACTCTTCGTTGCTGACGGTAGGATGCAGCAGTGCAGGTGGGAAGTAGGTGGGGCTGCCCAGGCGCAGGAACAGGATCGGTGGTGGCGCTGTTGGATGTTGCATGGATGTTCGAATTCCAGGCACCTGTTGGCAGGTAGGTGGTGCTCGCTGGGGTCGGCAGCAGCCGAGAAGCAAGACCCATCAGCGTGGCCTGACTGAGACGCTGCAGTATTTGTAAGAAGTCTGCGCAGGTGGTCGGGTTGGAAATTATCATTTTCTCCATAGTCGCTGGTTGGAGGCCCCGCAGCAAATGACGCAGTCGGTCTTCTTCCGGCATCTTTGGGTCGACCCTAGCGCACAGCTGCATCACATCATAGACGTACTGTTCTGGGGACTCTGTAGGAAGCTGCATTCGATTCTGTAGCCGGAGATAGGCGATCTCCGCAGCGTGGCGGCTGCTGAAGCAGGCCTTGAGCTTCGCCGCCCAATCACTCCACGAACTTGGCGCACCGGTAAGTAGTTGCGTTGTGTACCACTTCTTCGCGTCCCCGTCAAGAGCAAGGTAAAGGTGTCGCTGTCCCAGCAGTTCAAAGATGCGACGTGTTCGTAGCAGGTCAGCCATTCCGCACCGGACTCCTCCGGGGTTCCCTTGAATACCGGCGGGGCGATGGACGGTCTCGATTGAGGGCTCGTCATTGTAGCGAAGTCTGCTAACGTCTGGCCTGGCTCACTTCTAAGGTTGGGGCGCATTTCCAGTAGAGCGGGGTCGTCGCTACCCCGCAACCTCCACCACTTGTAACGGTGCGTACGTCGGGACGGAACGGCTGCTCCGCCGCCTCGAAGAAGTTGACCAGCAGTTGCCGATGGGTAGCATGAATTAACTTGGTTTATTTAAAATGGGTCCAAAACATTATTTAAGCTGAAAAAACTAATACAAAAAGTCTAATAGTAAATAATAACGCAGTCAGTCATACCAAGGGGTGCGCAACATCTTCCGAGCAGAGGTCCTGAGCAGCAGGACCGCAGCCGTTCCTCTCTTCTTCGCGCCAAAAGCCCCTCTTAAATGCGTTTGCCCAGGATCCTGGGGACACTTTTAGTAACCAATTGGAAATGCTGTTGTCGAAGCCAATGAGAACGATTTCTTTAAAACGAAAGCAGCCAATAGCACGCCGGTGCCCACGAGGTTGTTTACTCGAGAGCACCGCGTAAATTCCACGAAGACGCGCGCATTTCCGCTTGGCACACAGATACAAACACACAAAACGACATCCGAAACACAGGGAACGCAAACCTCCCAGTCGGTGCACCATGCGACCCGCCGTCCGCGCTCTCAGCCCTCGCGGCTCGTCTCCGACGCATCTGGTCCGCCGGGCAGTCTGCTGCCCGAAGCAATCACTTCGCGCGACTCCCCTGGAAACCACGGGGGTCCGCGCGCCCGCTCTGGTGTCTCGGACACGGCCTTGGGAGACATTGTCCCCCTGCAGGCAGCTAACCGTGCGTCTCAGTGCGTTTTACTCTAACTAAGCATTCGAACAAAGCCGGGGAGGGAGCCGCACAACGCCTGCTCACAAAGAGCCAGAGAAAAAACGGCTCTGCCAAATGTCGGGGTGTGAGCCTCTCTAATGGCTCCCCGCACAGCAGCGAGCACAAAGACAGCAACAGAGCAACAGTAGCACCGCGGGTAGAAGAACACATTCAGCTTGTTGGAAAAACTGGCGCACGAAAGCTGCGAAGCTCGCTACGCGACAATAAGTTGTCGAGCTCACCTTCAGCCGATTCCGCCCGTGCGCATGGCATTGAACGTGATCCACGAGCTTCCGCGGGCCTCGCACGTCGTCCGATGATGGTACGGACGGCAGCGATCTCAGCTGGGCAAGGTGCTCCTGGATAATCTGCCGGGTGTCGCCAAAGCGCTTGGACAGATTGTTTACGGCAACGTCGTAGCACTCCCCTGTCGCCAGTAATCCGGCTATCGATGACGCTGCCACTCCGATGTCGCTGCCACTCCGCTCAGAAGGCTTCTCAAGTAATGAAACTTTTCTCGCTATGTGAAGTTTCCATTCTCATCAACGGCTTCTTTAAACTGCTTCCAAAAATTGCGCCACTGTGGAAGCTCACCGTTGAAGGTCTGCAGCTGAAGGGTGGGCAGCTTGACTGCACTGCGATGAACAGCTTCGCCGCCGCCATGTTGGCTTCCTCGTTGTGGCTGTGCCGGCTGTGTAGCCAATAGGCGAGGAGCTCTCAGCAGTTCAGCTTTTTTCGCCTAGAGCTGTCCAAGCATGCCCTTGTCTGCGTCCTAGTACCGCATGACCGTCTCAAACTCAGAAGCGAAGTCTTATTCAGCAACGGAGTCTTCCAATTCGGCGTTCAGCCTCACAACTCGTTGTTGCCTGCAAGTCTTTCGATTAGGGAGCACAGTTTTTCGATGTCTGTCGTGCCCAAAGCTGCCTTGGCCTCGTTTATCCGTTTGGTATTTTGCTGTCAACGCGCTGTTATCTTTTCTTTCGATCTCTGCATGATTGCGCAGAACACAGACCGTGGGGTCACTCACTTTCTCCGTTATCGTCGCAGCCTGGTTCCTGCTTTCAGAAGTTCTCCAAGTCCTGGAGATTGCAGCTCCCGGGTTTCGGTACCATGTTGTTGAGAAATTGTGGGAGAGTCGAATCGTGCGACGGTGAATATTCCGGAAACAATGACAACTCGGAGACGCATTCTTTAACAGACAAGGAAATCTGTATTGAGTTTACGGATACACAAAGAGTGGTCAGACGGAACACCCGACACAAACGCCTCTCTTCTTTCCCGTCTAAGAAGCCACTGTGTTGCCGAGAGTCCGAGAGGCCCGGCCGCTTTCAGCTGCACCCGGCCGTTTCGCTGCCCAACTCGCCTCCAGGGCGCCGCCGTCGAAACCCGACCCCGGGCCAGACACCGGCGATCCAAAAACTGGGAGTGCCACCGCACTGCGGCACACGGGCGACGAGAAACACAGGCAGTAGTAAACGATGCCATTCGTGCAAGACGCACACTCTCCCCCCCCCCCCCCAAAAAAAAGACAATACACAACACGCTTCGCGCGGTGACAGAAGAAACGAGGCCCGCTTCAGCATCGCCCGTGTTGCTACCGGTCGCATTTCTCCTGCAGCGGGACAGTGGCACGAGCTCAAAGGAGACGAAAACGCTGGAGTTAGTGAAATAATACCGACATTTTCGATAGTTTGTGCAGCTTCCTGGAAAAGTTGCGAGTCGGCGCTAGTGGTGTCTGCTCTTTGCGTCGGTCGTCTTTTTGCGCAGCGTTGTCTCTCCAATGTTGAAGGCACAGTTGTAATTTTTTTTTCTCACCAATACGGGCTCCGGAGACGTACACGATGGAGATGCAGGAACCTACGTCATCCTTGTCGCATCGCGTGTCCGTCGTCGAGTCAACGCGCACTGACAGAGAAAGACAGGACATTTTATTTACGAGTTTAACATTAATAACAGTGACCGACTAAGAGCGCGTTCGCAATGTGAGATGGAAATGGTGCGAAGTTAATCCTAATTGATGTCCTTCGCAACGTCTTCTTTCGCGCATTTGGCTGAAACATGCAATCGCAATACATTGGTTAATTTAGGCTTGTCGACATCCCGGAGATAGAAAGGCGTCAGTGAATATAACGTGCAGTGTACAGACGTGATCCCACAGGCCATTAAAAAAGATTTTTGCTTCGAACCGTAGGTGGTTTATTATTGATTTTTAGTTACAAACAGGCTAACAGCCATTTAAGTGGCGTGTGGCTGCAAAGCAGGACCAAAACAAATACATCATGAACCAAAATGATATCCGAAAAAGGGTTTAAGCATCCCACATTGGTACTTCAATAAATCGCAAATTGTTCGTTGCCGTCAATAGCATGAAGCAAGATGGTTTCTATCTCCAGATATTAAGGAAATACATGATTGAATAATAAAAAAAAATCAACCGGATCGGTCAAAAGCTGCAGTACCTGCCTTGTGAAAACCTCAGTATGTCCAGAAGATTCCAAATTCGACCTCCGTTCTGAAACAGCTTTACGGGCTTTGGGAGCAAAATAAAAACGCCCCTCCAGAACGGGCTTAATAATTGCTCAAATCGAAGAAATGAACTAAAGTTTGAAGACTTTCTTTGCCGAAAGGAAACAGCGGAAAAGAACGGAAAAGAGGTGAGGTACGGCGTATAACACCTGTATTCGCGCGGAAAAAGGCTACGTGCGCTCACGCACACACACGCGCTGTGAAACACACCAACAAGCAAAAAGATGTTTAAAAGAAAACGAAAAATTCCCTCTGTTCGGGAAAACAAGCGACCTGCTCAGCGTAAACAATTGAGTTAGCCGAGCAAATCGGCAACTGAAAGGAACCGCAGCCTATCCAAGGGCTGGGACCGCTTTAGTTTTTTTTTCTGTTGTTCGACGTGTCGGGGCTCGCGAACTTAGCAGCCCCACTCAGTCGAGCTGTTAAGGGTGAAAGGAAGAAGCCAAAACGAAATCCGAGATTATAGCCGAGGAAGATGAAAGTGCCTGGGCTGTACATCTGTCTCCATCAGCTTTAACACGCTGCCGAGATCGAGTGGCGCAGTCGATACCGTATTTTTTCTACGGCTCTCGCTGGCTGCAATGCTTACCACTAGTGCACGCGTACTCGACCAATTAGCCACACCCCACAACCACTTTGGCAATGTCCAGCGCTGTAAACGCCGTTGTAAGCTCCTCCCTCTGTACATATTCTCTGCTGACAGTTCGCTTGTGAACAAAAAACAGGTTTTCTAAAATGCAGGCTGTCGCTACATACACCAACGAGAACTCGAAGCCCCCAAAGCCATGTAATTGAGAAGCGTTTGCGGGTCGGTAGGCTGGAAACGCCGATTGGTCGGCGGGAAGCGTGTCTGCGTGACGTTTTTTTCGCTTCGCCCTCGTTCTCAACCGGATGTGGGGTCGCCGCGCCTCTCTCGGCCTGTCCCTAGAGGGCCTAGGGAATCGCTAGTGCCGGCCGGCCGTCCGCCGCGCGTGCGTGGTCCGCGGGCATTCTCTTCGTGAGGCGGCGCCGCGCGCGTTTCGGAAGCTGTCCAGGTATGGCTTTTTTGCGTGGTACGCTCGTCAGCGACAGCCAGCTGAAATTTCTGTACAGTTCTTGCTTTCACGACATTGCGACGACCCCCAAAAGGCGCTGACCCGCGAGAAATCGCCAGCGACATAAAGGTACGCATTTTAACTCAAATTTCGCTTCATGAAGTGCTGTACCGCTTACCTACATGCCTTCCGCATTCCAGGACCTCGTTTTTCTGCTGCAAGAGTACGTTGCTAGTGTCGTGCAGGTGTTCAAAGTTTTGCAACGCCATTACGACGACCCACATAAGGTGCGGTTTGAGGACCGCCGGCGTCGCCAGCTGAACCGCCGTCTGACAGCCACGATGAAGCGCTTGTCGGGCGTGCACGTTCTCAACCCTGAGGTAAGGGTTGAACAACGTTTTCGCAAGTTTTCTCGTGCAGAACTCACCAAATTGCGGCACTTGTAACGTCACTTTTTTGCAGCATCGTTTCCTGGATGCTTCTAGCAAGCCGATACTGTCCTTATTTGCCGCGGGCCGATACCATGTGGCGAGAGGGCGGGGCATCGACCCCAGTGCGCCTTTGTTCCTTTGCAGTGGCAAGTCCAGGGTAAAAGTGGCCACGATAATTCTTCCACTACAATCTGCCTTATAGGATCGCTATCAGCTGCAACGGTAAGTCCAGAAGTTCCGACTCGCGCAATGTGGAAATCGAGCCTGGCCTAAGTATCCAGCATTCACCCAGTGCAGTGCAGCTTTGTTTAATTCCTTAGAGACTTCTCGCGTTTTGTCGAAATCGACGGCAGCCGTGAAAATTTACATATTATACCTCGCTACAGCATTATCCCAGCGCAGCGCGCCTTTGTTTCTTTGCGTTGGCAAGCGTTAGAAGCGCGCGCAGTCTCGCGCTTTGCCCAAGTCGACTCTAAAACTCGCGCTAGGCCTCGTTGCCTGGTTGACAAAGTGCACGGCTTTGTTCCTTTCAATGGCAAGCCTCTGCCACTACAGTCGGCGGCCTTAGTTTTTATGATCGCTGTCAGCTTCAACAGCAAGTCCAAGAAAAGTTATGACGATCGCGCGGTGTGGAAATCGGCGGTAGAGACAAAAAACTTGTGCTTGTAGCTGCAGACTTACCCAGCTCCAGTGCGCCTTTGTTTATTTCTGTAGCGACTACCCGCGCTTTGTAGAAATCGACGCCAGCCGTGAAATTTTACATATTAGACCTCGCTACAGCATTAGCCCAGCGTAGCGCGCCTTCGTTTCTTTGCGTTCTACCTTGTTTGCTCGTCACTTTTGTTCTTTTCAGTCGTTTCCTGAATCTGTCCAAAGAGCCGGGCTAGGTGGATGATTGTTCGCCGTCAGTGGAACCACATGGCGATCGCACTGCTTACAGCACAACTTTGGTCCCTGTGTTTTTTAAATAAAAACATCAGATGTCGAAGGTCATGGTCGTGTCCGAGGATTGCTTCGACAGCTGGGGCAAAATCATGGGGACCGCGCACGCTGTGTCGTCGCTGCCAAGTGAAGAGACACAAAACGGCTGTCAACCTTAATAAAGGCCCTTCTCGGGGCCGCCTCAGTGTTTCCTGGCAGATCACACGCTTTTCACCCTGTGCACATGTTCTCATTTCCAATTAAATAGGTCCTTAAAACCCTGCAGAAAGCTTGAATCAGGAACTGCTAATATCAAGATGTTGTACCATGCCTTTTTAGATAATCGCTCTCTAGAATCTCTAATCTTATTTAAAAAACAAGAAACAAAATCTAAATGCTGAGCTTAGGCGTGCTAAGATTGTGTATCATGAAAAACTGGTCTCTGATGTTAGAATGAAAAATTCAGACGCTGTGTGGAAAGTTGTAAATAACTTGTTACGTCGCAATACGAAAAATGCGCCAGCTCAACGAATAATCTATAAGGGCTCTGAATTATCCGGTCAAGCTCTTGCTGCCCATATAAATAGCAATTTTTTAACTACCCATTTACATATGATGCATCTACCTGAAGTTCCTTTATCTTGTAGCCCTTTCGAAAGCATTTTCCTTGAGACCACCAATGAGACCGAAGGATGTAAAACCTTTATGAATTTTAATAATAGCAAAGCCTTAGATGTTGACAATATTCAGATAAAACCAGTCAAATATGTACTCTCTTTTACTGCACCTGTGCTTGCATACATGTTCAATTTGGCAATTGAAACGGGAGTTTACCCGGAAGAAATGAAGAAAGCAAGAGTGACAGTTGTGTTTAAAGGGGGAGATAAAGATGTAGTGTCCAATTATAGACCAATATCTGTGATTCCAGTCTTTTCAAATGGCTTGGAAATAGTAACCTTTTCCCGTCTAGTGAACTTTTTTAGTGCAAAACAAATCCTGTCTGAGGCTCAATTTGGCTTCCGAAGGGGCAAGTTGACGGAAACAGCTTTGTTATCACTTAAGGAATGTATCCTGCAAAACATTGAAGCAGGTATTCTCACTGTCGGAATATTCATTGATTTTAGTGAGGCTTTCGATTCCCTAAACCATAAAATTTTAACTCATAAACTTTTTCAAAACGGAGTTCGTGGAACACCTTTAGACCTCATGAAATCATACCTGCCAAATCGAAAACAATCTGTCTATATCCACAACCATCAGTGTTCTTTTCTGGCGGTACGAAATGGTGTGCCTCAAGGCAGCATTCTGGGCCCGATGCTTTTTAACATCTATATAAATGACATTGTGCATATTTATGACAAAGCGAAATTAATTATATACGCCTATGATAGCAGTATACTTATCTCTGGTCACGACATAAACAAGTTAATTGAGTGCAGCGTAATACTTACGAAACTAGAAAACTGGTCCTCTTCTAATTGCCTCCAAATAAACCCTACAAAGACTAAGGTAATAATTTTCCGTACAAGGAACAAGCCAGTCGAACTACAACGCGCTCCTAAATACGCAGGTCAAGAAATTAAAATTGTTGACAGCCTCTAGAATGAAAAGAGAACGTTGCCCCGCATCGCTTCGGCTTGTCGTTTGACCCCTCGTTGACCCCACGGCAAAAAAAAAAAAGGACGTCTCTAGGAAACTATTTGCGGGATCTTTCCCTCGCTTCAGGAGGAGTGGGGGAGGGGGGTGGGGGATGGCCTCCCCTTTGTCGAGTTCACCGCGAGACGCGACGCACGATGGACAAGACGACGAAAGGTAGCGGGCAAAGCTGCCTTTCCCAAATTAACCGTGACTTACAGGTGCCTATAGCTGTGTTTGGATTTCAGGGAAGTAGCAGCCGACCTCCTAATCCTCCTCGCCCATTCCCACGGGGCTCCGCGTTCCATGTCGCCATATGCGGTGAAAAGAGCAGTGTGCAGAGTTTAAATGAAACAAGCACGAAGCTATACAATGAAGCCAATTACAGACAGCTAGAGGAATTTCAAGAGCATGCAATGTGATGCTAGTTCTCTCAGTCAAAACTAATGCAGTCAACTATTATTTCGTTTTTTTTTTGACCCAGCAGTTATGAAATGTCTGAAGATGAATCTGTACCAAACACATAGGTGCATCAGTTGTGATGCCTGGAAAAAGTTGTACCAACATATAAATAAATGCCCATGTCGTGATAATCAGGAATACCGAAGAATTAAGGAAAATAAAAACATTTTTTTTTTGTTCAGGCTCACACACCTGCTACAAACATATTTATGCGTAGCGATTTAAATGACTCTGTAGGAAGCTTGTGGGTAAAAAGTACAGTATGGCAGAAAGGAGTCTTTAGGAAATGCACTGTGTCGAGATAGCCATACCAATTCCATGTCATCATTCGAAAATGAAACAAATACCGTGCAAAGAAGCTTGCTGCATAGTATAGTTGCAAGGTACTGGTTGCAGACCGCTCTGCAGTCACTGGACTGTGATTGTGTATGTACTGCATGACAGTGCTTGGATTACAGAGCAGTTAGCCAACACAGAGATGCTTGTTCCTATCGTTTACCACACCTATAAACACCATCAATGAAACAGGATGCTATGTGCAACTTTTTGACATGTTCCTTTTTGGCAGCCTCTAAAAATGTTTCCGCATAAATGAGCTAGCTTGGTTTAATTGCAGCAATATAACCACGGGACTGCTGTAACTTGCCACATTTTCAAATTGTGTGAAAATCATTGCATGTGAGGGGTCACAACCATATTCTGTTTCTTGAAGGTCCCGTTGCTTTGTTGGCAATGCTTTGACAGCCATGACCACCTTTCCGCATTCATGTGCACAGGGTATGCCCATTACGTGCATGCATTTCTACCTATTAATGACTTACGATGCAAACAGACAAAAAAAACACAGAGTACAAGTACAGATAGTGTTTATAGTCCACACTCTTCTTCACCTCAGTAAATATGACACATACCCACGCGGGGGGATTGGCCAAGGTATAGTGCAGATTGCCCATGAAGTATTTGCACGGGGGGAAAAAAGACGTGAGGCGGCGGCCTAGAAGACTAAATCAAGATAAAAACACGGAAATTCTATTGAATTTAAGAAATATGGATTACCAGGAATAGAATCAAGCATTTTGGACATGAGACAGAATTTTGTATACAGCTAACCAGATAACCGATCAGTTGCACTTATGTAATCATGAAGGCAGCCACAAACACTGCTTAACGGGAATTCTTTGGCGCTCGCACCGAACGAGAGAAGAACTGGAAGAGACAGAGGGAGTCCTAACCTCGAAAGAGGGACCTCCAAATACTGCTTTCTTTGAACTGCGAACCGCTGGCAAGAGAGGAGAAAAGGATCAAATGTTTCAACTTGCACACATGAGACACAAAGGTTTGTCGCAGCGAACCCGTATTTGCGTAAGTACAAATTTAGGTGAAGGATTCTGCATCGCAGAAGTGTCATGGACACTTCACAATGCCTTGATTTACACCACCGGAAATTCCGTCGGTACTTTAAGTGGTGAAAGCCCACGGTATGGAGCAACGGATCACTCAAGCTGGCTGAAATACTTTGGAAAAGCTGGAAACGTGAAGTTTCCAACAGAATGAGGTGAGGGGACGGCATAGATTACAGGAACGCTGAGAGCTAACCTCGCTAATAAATCAGCCACCTCGTTAAAATAGACACACCAATGCCTGATTTTCCGGAATTTTGGAGACGGACTAGAACTGAAAGGCAGTCTTCAATAATAAGAACCCGTGTTACATGCCTGGGAAGTTTGATAAAAGCCAAACCAATAGCCAAAAACTCTACGAAGAATATAGGAGTATAACCTGGTATACGAACGGAACGGAATAGCTCCAAGCCATATCCTGCGAATATATCCCAATCGCCGCCTTCTCACAGCTGCCGGAGGCATCAGTGGAGAGAACAGTATGATGAGGAAAATTCTGTAGGTGTTCAGAAAGAAGACTGTTTAGGATATTTGCGGGCATATGTTTCGCATGGGACGGGTAAATATGGTCGTAATAGAAGACAGGGTCAGCCTGCGTATCAGCAACTCGTGGCAAGGAGATCAGATCAACCTGCAGCGGAGCTTGCCTGAACCTAACTTGCGGAAGCTGATAGCGTGGCCAGTGCCTCCCACGCCTACTGTCTTTTTCTTTAATGAATCATGACAACATTCCGGCTCAATCCTTTCTCCATGCTTACACAGACATTTCTCACTATTAGCCTGAAAGCCGGCCGTAGTATGGAATGAGTTTAGGGAAAATTACCTTTTTAGTCGTTTTATCTGCACAGCTTAAAAGTATGTGAAAGGTACTTTGGCTGTGAGGGATTTCCCCTTTCTCTCTCATGCTGTTTTTGCGAACTTAAGTGGTGAAATATATATTAACTTCTTCATTACATATTTTGCCATCATTGTTGCAATAACAAAAATTGGGCACATAGTAAAAATCTGCAAGCATTGGGGATTTGTCTTTAAACTCTTGCATCATTATGAATGGAATCAATACAAAGTAGAAGAAAAAGTATAGTGCAGCACATATATGATTGAAAGTGAAAGACGAATGTTGTTGATATTGTTAGCCTATCAAAAGATGGCACATACCCACACTGGGCGATCGGCCAAGAATCCGGTGGCTATTCATCTGTACTCAATTGATAAAAAATAAAACCACGGGAAAACGCAACACTGTCGGATGTGCTGAATTTCAGGAACAAACCGTGCAACAAGTAACAAAAATATTCCTAAATCAGATTTTACATTACATAATGAACCATGAGTGTACCAATGCAATGAGGCATAAGTGAAGCATTTCATTCTTTTCGTGACAGAAATGAGTTATGAGGCTTGTTGAACAATTAAAAAAGTGATTTTTGATGGCAGCCAGCATGGGTCATTCCAAGTTATAGCTCAAGATTACAATCACATCTGATATAGATGACGCGCATGGTATGAAAGAAAGATATTTTTTTTTTATGAGACAATCTCAGGCAGTTTCAAGGCTTGCTTCACAATTTAATTTCTGACGTATACACAAAGGCATGCCTATAAATTATTCGTGCGTTACACCAGAACCAACATTACTTAATTTGGTAAATCATGTTCATTATCTGGGTATCATAAATAGCAAACATATACTAATGCTGCTAATCTAATAGAAGAACAAACAGCGCTTTTATGAAGACGTTAAGTAATACGTGATACTGTTGTGTCCATCAGGTAATGAACTGTGCGGCAGTTTCAGTTTCTCTTCTCTTATTTTCAAATTCAGTTAACTTACTTTCGGTTTCTCTTTTTCAGAGATTCAGTTTCAGTCACATGCTTGTGGCTTGACCCCACGTATACGTGACGCAGGAAAAGTAGGAGGGGGGGGGGGGGGGTCGGATGATGATGATGAAATAACTTTATTTGCACCCGTCAAGGAATCAGAGGGCGAAAAAAAACGAGTCTTGACCGCCGTCATCTTCCTCCCCTTTCAGCAGGCTGGGATCCCTTGGGATTCAGCGGTGTCCAGGGCCAGACGGAGGACTTCTTTTTGTTCTTCTTCTTTCTGGCTGGCCATTAAAGCCTCCCAGGACTCTATATTCCTGTCTGGTTCGTTGTGGCTAGGGCATGTCCACACCATGTGGATCATGTCTGCTATTTCATTACACTGTTTACACCTGGGGTCTTGGATTGCCGGATGCCATCTGCTTAGTGCGAGTGGGTTCGGAAAAACTCCCGCCTGTAACTTTCTCCATATGACCTCTTCCTTTTTGCTGAGGCCCTTGCATGCTCCAGGTAATGTCTGTCTTCCTAATCTGTAATGGTTAAGAATATCTTGGTACGTGTTCAGCTCCTCGCTCGTCTGAAGGGACTCTCTACTCGACGAGACCGCATTGGGGTCCCGGTGTGTGAGTCCACGGGCCAATGCGTGCGCTGTCTCGTTTCCCCGGAGGCCCTCGTGGGCCGGAGTCCAAACAAGGTTAATTAGTTCTGCCGGTGTCGGGCCGGCTGTGAGAATTTTGACTGCTTCGACAGATACCCTGCCTGCGTTGTAGTTGCGGATAGCCGATTTGGAATCTGTTATAATCACCCTAACATTCCGTTGAGTTAAAGCCAGCGCAATGGCTACCTCCTCAGCCGCTGTTGCATCACTCTGTTGGGTGCTGCAGCACGAGACTCGGTCTCCGCCCTCCCTGGTCGCCAGGGCTACGAAACCCGTTCTGCCTTCATATTCCGCCGCGTCCGTGTAAAACGTCGTCTATTGGCTAATTTTTTCTGCAGAGCTTTCGCTCTGTCCTTTCGCCTACCCTCATGGTGTACCGGACGCATATTCCTTGGGAGTGGTGGGATTCTGATTTTGTTCCTTATGTCTGTTGGGATATTCTCCGTGTGTTTGAGCCGCGCTCGAGGTTCGAAGCCTAGCTTTTCTAGTATTTTTAGCCCCGAATGGCTGCGTAGAAGTCGTTGTTGTTGCGCTACTCTGGTAGCCTCAATGAGCTCGTCTAGGGTGTTTGAAATCCCCATGTTCAGAATTTTCTGGGTGGATGTGTACGGGGGGAGGCCCAGAGCGGTTTTGACGCCTTTCCTAATTAGGATTTCAATCTTGTTTTTTTCTGCTTTGGCTAGCCGTAGGTATGGTGCCACGTATGTGATTCTGCTGATTACAAATGACTGAACTAGTCTTAAGAGGTTCGTCTCCTTCATTCCCGCGTGTTTATTTGCTATTCTTTTGAGTAGCCTACACGTCTGGCTTACACTCGATTCGAGTTTTCGTATCGTTTCGGTGTTCTTACCGTTTGTCTGTATCCTAAGAACCAGTACTCTAATCATCTCCACTGATGGTATTTTGTCCCCGTTTACCGTTAGCGTTATCCCATGTTCATGGGGCTTTGTTCGTCTCTTTTGTGGGCCGAGGAAGAGCGCTTCAGATTTCTCGGCAGAACATTTGAGTCCTACTTGTTTTAGGTACGACTCAATTTCCTCGATCGCTCTTTGGAGGGTACCTTCGATGTGCGCGTCACTGCCTCTGGTAACCCAGAGGGTGAGGTCGTCCGCGTATATTGTGTGGTTGAGCCCTTCTATACGCGTCAATTTCTGTGGTAAGCCAATCATTGCAATATTGAAGAATGTCGGTGATAGGACCGAGCCTTGGGGAGTACCTTTGTTGCCCAGCCTTATGCCTTTCTCTTCCTTCCCTCCTAGGCTGATAGTAACTGTTCTGTTTGAAAGAAAGTCCTTCACGTAGTTGTATACCTTTCCCCCTACATTTAGAGTTTCTAAGCGTTCTAGTATGGCTGCGTGGTCAACGTTGTCAAAAGCTTTGGCCACGTCAAGGCCGACTATTACTCTGGTATCAGCTGTTTCGTTGTCTAGCACTTGTTCTTTAAGTTGAAGCATAACATCGCATGCAGAAAGATGTGTCCTGAATCCGATCATTGTGTCGGGGTAAAGCTTTTGTTCTTCTAGGAATCTGTTTAGCCTCGTTTGAATAACGTGCTCCATTAGCTTACCTACACATGAGGTAAGCGAAATGGGCCTCAGGTTTTCGAGACTTAGTTTCTTACCTTGTTTTGGAATAAGGACTAGGTTGGCCTCTTTCCACGAAGGTGGTATTCGGCCCTTGTCCCAACATTCCTGCATGTACGCTGTTAGGTTTCTAATTGATGCATCATCCAAATTCCTCAGCATGCGATTGCTGATTCTTTCTGGACCTGCCGCAGTTTTAGTTCTGAGTCTGTTCAACTCCGCCCTAACCTCTCCGATGGTGATGGGCCCATCTAGAAGAGGATTCTCTGCGCCCTTGTACTCGGGGAGGGGTGTGGGTGGTGTGCACCTCAAGTACCTGTCCCTCACTTCAGAGATTAGTTGATCGCTAGTGCCTTCGTATTTATATACGAGTTTCTGTAGTTGTTGTCGTGCCTCATACTTTGTCTTGTCCGGGTCTAAGAGATGTCTGAGCATTTGCCACGTGTTGGCTTTGCTGATTCTGCGGTCCATCTGCTCGCAGATACTACCCCAGTTTTGTCTGGTTAAGTTCAGCGCGTGCTCCTCGATATCTCTATTCTGTTTGGCTAGGAGCTTACGTATGTTTCTGTTCCCCTTGTTTTGAGCAAGGTTTTCTTCTAGCTCCCTTTTCTTGCGCCACAGGCCTATCATACGCCTGTCTACCTCCTCTTGCGTTTCGTCGGCTTCCACCTCTTCGGTGGCTTCTTTAACTGCTGCGAGAAGGTCTGTGCCCCAAGATTCTATGTCCCTGATTGCGTCTCGGGTAGGAAGGTTCGCCCTGAATAGATCCCAATTTACCGCTGCGACCTTTTTGGGTCTCGGTGTGGGCGGTCCGTCTTCTACCACAATCTCAATAATTTTGTGGTCGCTTCCTAGGTCCTCCCCCGTGTTACACCACCTTGCCGTGATTTGGCCTCCGGTGAGTGTTAAGTCAGGTGTAGTGTCCCTACTCACGCTATTGCCCTGTCTTGTTGGTTTGATGGGGTCAGTGATCAAGATGAGCTCATTGTGGAGAATGCTGTCCCAGAGTTCTCTGCCCTTGATTTGCGTATATTTGTATCCCCATGCGGGATGATGAGCGTTAAAGTCCCCGACAATGACGATAGGGTTTTTGCCCGCTATCTGTTTCGTTTTTGCGAATAGCCTGTCGAAGCCTCAATCCTTTCGCTGTTTCGGAGAGCTGTATACGTTTAAGACGAATAGGCTTTTCTCTCTCCGCTTACGCGGTATCATTTCGATTAGAGTGTGATCTAATTGGACGTGCCCTGTCTCGTGCTGCAGCGCGGTAACGTTGCGTTTGACAAGGGTGGCAACCTGCGTGTTGTCCCCTCGGCCCGGGTACGATTTGTAACCGGGCAGCTTCGCGTTTTTCCCGCACTCTTGTAAAGCTATAATTTCCGGTTTGTCTCCGTTTGCAAGGAACGATTGTAAAACGGCCCGTTTACGCAGAAAGCCCCTACAGTTCCACTGCCAGATAGTATTATTGTTCTTTGGCCAAGGCATTTTTGGTTGCTTGGAATTCCGCGTATATCCATTGGTCCCTTTTCTCAAATTCCGCCGTGAGAGCAGCGTCTCGCTTTGCAAATTCTACTCTGATCGTTTCTGTGACTTGTTTCATGAATTGCATTAGTGTTCCGTTCAGTAGTTTCATGTCCTGTTGTTGTTTGTCGTTTAGTTGTTCGAATTTGGTCTCAAGATCCGACTCTTTGGTACGTTTCTTTTTTGAAGGGGGTTTTTCAACCTTCTCTGTCTCAACCTCTCTATCCTGCTCCACTTGCATAGGCGCCATTGCCTTTTCCTGTTGCGGTTTGTTTTCCTCGGGTTGTTTAGCTGTCGTTTCTAGCATTTTGATCCGCTCTTCTTGCTTCTTAATATAATCAGTTAAAGTCTTAATCTGATCTGCCTGCTGTTTAATAAGTTCTTTTAATTCTTTAACTGTCTCGGAGTCCTGGGAAACTTTAGCTGGCCAGCTCACCTTTGCAGCTTGCTCCTTGCGTGGCTGTTGCTGTCCGGTTTGCAGCCGGGGGAACGACTCTGACCGAAACCTCGTTCTGCTGCCGGATCTATCACGGGAGCGGCTGTTCCTTCGGTCTTCTTGCTTCGCTTCTTCAGCCTCCTGTTTGGCTTCCCATTGGCGTTTCTTGACAATATAAGGGGTGCGAAAGAGATTTTTGCACCTCTTGTCCCCGGTGTAGTGTTCTTTGCCACATAGTTGGCACTGCGGTGTACATTGGTGCCCCTCGGGGGGCGATGTCATGCCACAGCCGCGGCACTTGGTCACCTCACTGTCGCAGACGTCCGAGCGGTGGCCAAGTCCTCCGCACTTGTAACAGACCTCATAGTGTTTCTTGTATAGAAAGCACTTGAAAGTGATTCCGCTCAAGACTACTCTGCGTGGTACTTTCTCTTCTTCAAAGGTGATTAGGAAAGATTTAGTCTTCCCCATTCTTTGTGCATCTATGACTAGAGGGTTGAATCCGTTAATGTTCAGTCCTTCTAGTACATACTTGTGTGTGTATTCCACATCAATTCCATGGATGACTCCTCTGCCGCAACTCTCTGGTGCGTTCATGTAGGTGGTCACACCGCGTTCCTTGTCTCCGATCTTGACAGTTTCAAGTTTCTCCACCTTCCTCGCGTTTTCGTAGCTAGGCGAGTGGTAGGTAATCGTTCCTTGCTTGGCGTTTATAGCTAGTCTGTCCTTCAGTGCCTCCTCGTCCTTGATTCCGGCGTTCTCCCTGATGGCCGCCGCAATTCTCATCTCGGTGGTGCTCTTCAGCATTGTGAGTCCTTCTTTGGGACGCAGAATTACTTTCCATCCGGTCGCTGGAAGTCTCGGGAGGTCTGAGGCTATTGAACGTTCAGCGAGTTTCCGTCCCGTCTCTCTGTAGGCTCTCGTGTCGCTGCCGTCGGTCGTCGCAACAGTGGCGGCGTTCGCTGCCGCCGCGTCTCCGGCACCATGTTGGTGTCCTAGGTGGCGTTCGTTGTTCTCCAATTTTTCCGCTCGCTTCTTCAGTCACATAATCCATTCTTCTTTTTCGGTTTCTTTGGGGTCGATGTCGGTTCCCACCACCGCCACTTCCATCGTCATCGTGGAGCCGGGCGCGGTCGGCGATGGCGGGAGCTCGCCGGTCGCCGCCTTCCCGGCCGAAGTAGGCCTATCGTAGCGTGTAGCGCTGGCGAACTTGGAGTGACGATATAGGCTTTAAAAATGCACTTACAGGCCCAAATGTCGTATCCTCGGGTTGCTTGCACCTTGGGAAACAGGTTTCAAGGACATTTACGGTCAACGTAGGAAAAATCCGCCATGAAATCACTGATTTCGCGGAGCCGACGTGAACGCGTCCGTACTCCTCGACGCCCCCTGGCGGTCCCCCCGGGGGGGTCGGAGGAAACTTGGCGCCAGCATGACAACGCTCGCTCCGGTGTGTCGTTCGATCTTGCATCTACAATACAACGTGCCAACGAGGTAAACCTTTACTATGAGATTCACGGGATCTTACGCCCACTTGTGCATTCCTGGAAACCCCGGGCCAGCCACCAATACCATAGAACCAGTGGAAGGCACTGTTTTCTACCTACTTAGAGGCGTCTGGCGCCTGAGTTTCCAGCATCCCGGCGCAAAGCTATAGATGCTTCTGCATTCGCGCGGCGTCGGAGGTCAGCGTCGTTCCGGAACGCCTCCCGCCACGAGCGCAATTTTAAAACGAAGGAAACCTCAATTAAGTGAAGTTACGAAAGGCGAAGATGCGTCGAAGGCGCCTCCGCCCCGCCTTCCGTCGCGGAGACAAAAAGAGGGCTCCTTCCTAAAAACTGAGAGAGAGGGGAGAGTAACAGAAAGAAAATGGGGAACAAAGGCGCGAAATCGCCCAAGAGCGCGTTATTGCAATGGGTTACTGCCCTATATGGAGCATCACGCTCTATTATCTGCAAAGCAGGAAAAAAGAAATAAAGAAAACTAAAATATATAAAAATATAAAAAGTTGAGGGGGGGAATAGGCAATATGCTTTGCTGTCACAACAGTTTTCTCTGGTCATGAGCAAGAAAGAATGGCAGGGGGAGGAGAAGGGCGGCATGTGGAGCAAGGACGCAAATTGGCATGACCTTAGGCAATGCAGTCGGGATGCTGTGAATTCCAGTAGGGCTAGGGCTCCGACCTCTGAAGTGTGGAGAGAGTACCAGGGTTCTCATTCATACCGGCCTGCACACTATTAAACTTATATGTAAAGTATCATTCTCGTTGCTCACGCTCACGGGTATTTCGGTAGCCGCTCTGTAGCAGCGTAACTTTTAGTTAGTGAAACTCGTGACCTTCTTGGGAAAGGTGTTTCGACAGGGGAAGGAGAGGAAGAGATCTGGTGTGCGCGTGGTGGTTGTTGAATCTAATTCGGAAGGAATTCTCGGTTTGGCCAATGTATTGCAACAATCGCCACACTCGAGCATGCATACTACGTTTTCACGGATGGAGTGTTTGAAGTTAGAGTGTGTGCTTTGAGCTAGTGTTGTTGTCCGCATGTGCTGGCAAACTTGACAGCGATTCTTCCTGCAAAGCAGGCAAACCACAGGCTTTCCCTTATTGACAGTAGAGTGAGCTACATAATCCTGTATGTTTTTTGGTAGTCTGTAGGTAACCCGTGGAACTGTCGGAAAAATTTTTTGAGAGTCGATCGTTTTGTTCGCTTATGTTGAAATTTTTTTAAGAATTTTGTTGACATTAAGAAGGTTGTTTGCGAAGGTTAAGACGAGATTAGAGCGGTGTTCATTTGCGGTTGCTGATGAGGGACCCCCAAACATTTCATTACGATCTTTTGCTTCCGCTTTCCTAATGGCATGATCAATAATACAGGCCGGATAGCATTGGTCCCTCAGAACCTCCCGCATACGGCTAGAATTTTCTTCGAAGTCTTCTGGTCGTGAGCAGATCCGTTTGAATCTGATGGCTTGGGAATATGGAATTGAAGTTTTGCAGTGGCGTGGGTGGCAGCTCTTATTATGAAGGTACGGTTGCCTATCCGTGGGCTTTCTATAGACACTGGTGATTAAAGTACCCTTCTCCATTCGAATTGAGACGTCCAAGAAATTAATTTGACTGGTGGAGTAAGTGTGTGTGAAACAGAGGTTTGGATGTATGCTGTTCAATGCTGAAATAAACTGGATGAGTTGGTCCTCGGTTTTCGTCCATACCATGAATATGTTGTCTAGGAAGCGTTTGTAAAAAGCCGGTTTTGTTGGGTACGAGCGGATAAACTCCGATTCAATGCTATGCATATATATGTTGGCATAGTTTGGCGCCATTTTCGTTCCCATAGCGGTACCACTCGTTTGTAGGTAAAAGGAGTTGTTGAATTAAAAAAAGTGGAGCTTGAGGACCAGATCAGCATGTGCAGCGATGGTACTTTGGCTAGGAGCATCAGCATTTTTGTGTTTTCCATAGCTAGGATGCGACCAGAGCTCGGATGCCATCATCATGCGGTATGTTGGTGTACAGAGACACTACATCAAGGGTATATATATATATATATATATATATATATATATATATATATATATATATATATATATATATATATATATATATATATATATATATATATATATATATATATATATATATATTGAAAGTTGAGAGACGCTTCATTTAGACATTTATTTTGAGTCGACGTTTCGAACAGAGCCTGTCCTTTCTCAAGACTGAAGTTACAGCGATCTTTCTCCCGTTCTTGAGTTGTAATTGGCACACATGTCCGCCACATGAAAAGAGCAACACGCAATCGGGTGCTGGAAAAAAGATGGGCACAAAAGAAAAATACTAGAAAAGATAGAAAGAGTAATAAATAGAAAAAGAAAAACGCGCTGTCGCACCCTGTCCACCGAGAAGCCGCTGGGAGCGGGCAGAAAAAAAAGAGAAAGAAAAAAATGAAAAGGAGGAGCGAGAGGGGAGAAAGGCGTCCCTCAAGGCAGAGCGGCAGAGGGTACAGAAACAGACGGTGGCGGGTTCGCGGAACAGAAAAGAATTATAGATGCATGTACTCTTGTGCCGCTGGCCAAAACGAGTAAACAAACAGAATAAGCAAGGCAGCAATGTGGACTAGTTGGTTGTACATTTTGGTTTGAATAACGCGCTACACACTAACAAAACGACACCGGAACGAAGGACAGTCCTTCGTTCCGGTGTCATTTTGTTAGTGTGTAGCGCGTTATTCAAACCACAAAAAAAAACTGAATAAAACGGCCGCCGCCTCCACTGCCGCACTTCATTTGACATCGTGCAAGCCTTTTCGTGCACGAGTTCTCTGCACGTTTGCACTTGCTCCGCTGTCAGTTCCGTTCAGTTCACGAGGTGCGGCAATCCGACTTTTGCAGACAACATGAAGTTGTTTCTGAATAACGAGGAAAGGGACGTGTTCCCCGTCGTCGTCGATGAAAACGGTGTGCATGCGGCAGGGGAGCAAGGAAGATTGCTGTACGAGACGGAAGGTGAGTGTCGCCATTTGAGCACGTGTGACGGTGATAACAACAGTAGCACGTGTGTGGTAACTTTCGCGGGTACGCAGTTCGCACTTATGTTCATACCGCGATGGCTTGCTGATCCTTTTTTTTTCTTTGCCCTTTAATTTTCGTAGACGGCATCCGCGTCAGCGTTCTTTTTGCCAACGAGGCCGGCGGAGCTGGAAACTAGTGCCCAGCTGCACGGCAGCCAAAGGGCTACAGCCCCGGCAGCCGACATTCCAAACAGTAGTGAAGGGGATAGAGGCATGGTCTCGGCAGCCGATGATTCCCAGCTGGCGCTGCCAGGCCCTAGTACGAGAGCCGACGCCCAGCCCGATGTTGAAATGGAATTTTGGCCGAGGCCTAAGGCGCTATTTCTCATCGCCAAGTACAAAGAGCTCACCGAGTTGGGGAGCAAGAAAGGCTGCTTCAGGTAAGTCGTGAATTACTAGTAAACAAAATTCTATTTATTTACAGTATAGCGGAAGTACTCGAGAAACAGCACCACATAAGACCAACTGTGCTGGCGACACAGGGAAGAGTCCTGGCTGCCCAGCAATCCCCAGAACGAGAAGACACTGCCTCTGGGTAAGTTGTTTTTATTTGTGATGACATGACGCCAAGTCATTCTCATGCATTTTCCAGGGAAGAAATTGAGGAACCCGGCAGCGATCCCCAATCAGAGCCACAGCTTGGGCCAACAAAGAAAAGGCGTCGCAGGGACACACGTGTAGAAGCCCTTTTGAAGGTTATTGCAGATGTAAAGGCTGCCAGGCAAACACGACACGACGCAAGAATGACCCTGCTTAGGGAATTGATAAGTGCCGTCCACTCAAATAAAAAGTATACATCCAGAACTTGTCGGGGAAATGCTCCTTTACGCAAGCAAGGATGTTTTTCTTGCACTGATGCTGAGCAATCATTTGCCTTCAGCTCTCGGAGCACGCTGGTGAAGTGATTGCGATATCTTCATCGTTGTTGCCTACATCGTCAAGGTGAGGGTTGTCTGCAATTTCGGTCATAAAATCTCAGCATTACACAAATTGCGAAGAACTCAGGCGCCCAGTACAATCTTGCTGCACCTAAGAATGCTCTTGGCATCAATCAGATACAGCCGTCTGAAGCGCTGTTTAAGAAGCCCGTACGTATTCTCTATAGCCACTCTTTGCAGGCTATGGTACTTGATAAACTTCTTTCTCCGCGACGGAAAGCTTGATCCATTGTCACAGTAGGGTGTCAGTAACCACGGTAGAAGCGAGTACGCCGAGTCGCCCGGTATGTAATCGTCCCCGCGTTTACTTGTGGCTTCCGCGAAGAAGGGACTCTCCTTCAGCACGCCGACATCGTGCGCAGAGCGAGGAAATCCGATGAACGCATCCAGGAACTTGTTCTGGTCGTTGCAGATTCCCTGCAGTATTATCGACGGCCACTTCTTTCTATTGATTTAGGAAGCAGTTGAGTCTTCAGGCTTGGTAATCTCGATATGGCTGCCATCAATGCAGCCAACAGTATTTCGAGGTCCTTTCCCACCACTCTCAGAGAGAAAACGTGCCTTGCTGCAGGCCAGCTCTGCATCGTCTGGCCAAGCGATCACGTCGTCGCTGATGTCCATGAGAAAGTCCAGCACCCTCCGAAGGCACAACACAACAGAAGACTCGGTCACGTCAAACCGGTCGGCCACAGAATGCATGCTGCTTCGATTCCCGATATAGCTAAGGGCAATCAAAAGTGTCTCTTCGGCAGAAATTTGCCGCCGTGGAAGAGCGCCTGAAGCGCTCGCACACTAGGTCGCAAGTCTCTCGAGACAACCTAAAGAGCTTTTTAAAGTCAAAATCGAAGTATCTTGACATGTTCGAAGTAGCCACTGACGCGGTAGCCGTCTACGTGTAGTAACTTGCATGCTGCAAGGGCAAACGCAGCTTCCAGCTCGCTGTCGAACTCGTCGTCGCTCTCGTCGTCCTCTGCAATTTCTATCGCTAACAGAACTATGTCGGCCACGTTTTTACGCGATTCCCACAACACACGCAATTCACTCTAGTCGTCTTCGACTATTTCCATGCCTAACTGAACAACGTCAGCCATGTTCGTCCATGATTCACTCACTAAAATTACTAGTATAATCACTGGTTTAACCGGCCAGTTGAACGGTTGAAGGCTACAAGCAAAAGCCAACAACAGCGCACGGCTAGCGCAGCAAGAGCAGCAGACAAGGCTTGCACTTGTGCACTCGATTCGGCCGCGCCACGAAGGGCGCTAGTGTCGCGCTGCACTCGCACCGCAAAAACTGGCGCTGCACTAGCACGGCAGTTTTGTGAGCTAGTGCAGAAAGTGCAGCCAATCGAGGAGACCTACTTTACCATGCCCCTTTCATTGACTCCTGCCCCTTCTGTCCCCCTCCTGTCTGCGAGGAGGATGCTAAACACTTGCTTTGTACCAGCCCCTTTTTGTGTGCTCTCCGGCAGAAACGCCTGCTCCGGTGAGGACCGCCCCCAGGATATCCACCGGATGTAGAAGAATGGATTTGTAGTGCGCGCCACCTGACGTTACTAGACTTCCATCGAGAGTCCAGTGTATATCTACTTTATGCCTGTTGTTGCGAGGTACGGGCTGCGGACTCAGTGAAGGTTAGGAATTGGGTCTTTACTTAGAGAATTCGACCCAAAAGAAGAAAAGGTACACACTGGCTCCTCGATCAGCTGCTCTCTTCCGCTGCCGGAGGAAGACTTCCTTTGTCCGTTGACGGTCGCGTTTTCGAACGGTGTGGTCACGTGACCAAACTGTGGGTTCTAGGAAGGGAGCGTCTTTGGTGGCCGAAACCAGACCAGCCCGAGTTCCGACGCGAGAGGAGTGGGGAACAGCCGCGCTTCGCGACCCTCATAAACATGTCAAGTCCGAGAGGGGTGCGTCTTCGTCTGCACACGAGCCCCGCGTCCACGGCGAGGCCGGCACCCTGCGGCGTCGAGGGTAGGCCGGAGCGTTCGTGGCACAAACAGTTTCCAGAACTCGCGGGCCCACAGGCCAGCAATGTCTTGCAACGCAACAGACTCCTCCCCCTGTGAAGTCCTTCGCCGAGGCTGCGTTCCTAGATGCAGGGTCGAAAGAAGGCGCTCCGGACGGTCACAGAGCAAGCGCTCACTTTGCACCCACAACCACACACACACATTGGTGGAAACCCGTGGCCGACAGTGCCCAAGCGACGAACGACTGCCAGACGCCGTTTCCTAGAAAACCTCTACCTGTCTGTTTTCGCTGACCAAGTATTTCGCTCTCGTCAACCCACGGCAAAACACAAAACAACGCGACGCAGAGAGCTAAGGCGGTGCTTTAACGCCGTCTAATATTTCCGTACCTTAGAACCTTCTACTCAGACCGTCTGCGTTTTCATTTCTCGCTTCCCTTTTTTGTACTTCACGTCGAAGTTCTTGCCCGACATGTACTTCAGCCATGAGAAAGGGCAATGGTCGGTCTCGACCGTAAATTTTGTACCTTGGATGCAGAACGACAGCTTTTGAATGGCTCATAGAATGCACAGGCACTCTTTCTCAGAGGTTCTGTATGATTATTCTCTCAGCGTCAATTTCCGACTGAGGAACAGCACGGGATGTTCTTCTTTCATTTCGTTTATCTCAGAAAGCACAACACCTAGACCACGGTTACTAGCATCTCACTGGCGAATGAACTTTCGAGAAAAATCTGGTGAAACCAGCACTGGTTGCGATGACAGAGCTTCTTTCAAACTTTGGAAGGCTTCCAGTTTGGCGCGTGTACAGTTGACCCCATCAGCCTCGTGCTTTCGTAGGCTATCTGTGAGCGGACTCGCCACCTTCTGTGGTCTCTCCAAGTTCGACCTGACAATTTCTTTCGTCTCCCTTAACCTGTGCAGTAGTTCGACCACATACTCAACCACACTCCTGTCCACACGTTTGTCCTCCCAGAACACACGAACTAGCCTTACCGGTCCGCGAATATTTCTCCCGTATACCAGCTCTTCAGGAGCAAATCCAGTCCCTTCATGCGGCACTGTGCGTAGAGCGAAAAGCGCTCCTGGAATACAGCAGTCCCAGTCCAATTTCCTCTAGGAGCACATCGCTCTCAACACTTTCTTGAGCACAGCATGCCATCTTTCCACGCTATCACTCTGTGGATGATAAACAGAGCTGTGTAGGATTCTTATCCATCATTTTTCTAGACAAGTGGTGGTCAGCGCACTAGTGGAAGTCGTTTCCTGGTCAGCTTGTATTTTCGCAGGAAATCCGACACGCGAAATTATAGCAAACAGATCATCCACCAGCTCAAGAGAAGTTGCTTCCTGTAGTGGTATGGCCTCAGGGAATTTTAGTCGCGGGACACAACAACGTGCACAGATACTTGTGCCCTGATTTTGTTTTCGATAACGGCCGCACAATGTCAACAACTCGGTGGAAAGGCTCAGAAATTATAGGTACGTTTACCATGGGAGATTTCCACTTGTTGGTGGATTTGCCGACTTTCTGGAAAATCTCACAGGGTCGGACCAAATCCCTAACATCCCTGAAACATCTTGGCCAGTAAAAATCCTGAAGCAGCCTTGCTTTCGTTATTGTTTACGCCTAGGTGTCCAGCCCATGATTTGTGTTGACAGAGCTGTATCAATTCCCTGCGATATAGAGCAGGCACTAATAGCTGATCAACCTTTCTTGTTTATCCTCGTAGTGACTAGAAAATACCCTTCTTTTCCCGGAAGAAAATATTCTGTGATGACACGCCTTCTGGCATGTCATTTCTAAGTACATTAACAGTCGGGTCGCTTTTCTGTTCAGACCTCAGCTTCTCTTTGTTCACCTCAAGAAGCTGATCAATGCTGCGCGCAGGAGGAGTGACAAACGAAGTCTTAAGTTCACTTTCCATTCCTTTCGAGAGCTGACTGCTCAGCGCCTTGTGCGCTATGCCAGCCTCGTCTTCCCTAGGTACAACCATTACAAGAGCACTTTTCCTCGCCCCCCCCCCCTTCCCTGGCACTAATTAGTTCACTGGCATCAGTTGCTGTCGGCTGAGCTTGGTAGATAAGCTTCTGCGAAAGTTGCCGCGCTTTAGCCCGAGTTAGAGCCATTACTTGGGCTTCGGCGTCAGCGAAAGCGCAACCCCTTTCGTTCAGCAGTTGTTCCGAACTGTTCGAAAAGAGATAAAGGTAGCCTTCGGGCAGACCCTTCGATACAGCAGCTACTGTGCTTAGGGTTCCAAACGGCCCCTCAATTTTCACCTTAGCCATCGGCAACACACTGAGTCTTCTCTGACTGCCTGACGAACCCATGCGCACTCCGACACATAGTCTTTTTTGGTGATATATTTCGGATGTACTACATCTATGGTGGCTGCCGAATCCCTGAGTATCCTGCATTTCGGTCCATTGATGAGGAAATCTCTAGTTTACGGTTTCAGAAGGTCATGGTTTCTTCGGTGATCACTCAACGAGGCTAACACTGGCCTTTTTTCGTGCAGTTTCGATCAAAATGGCCGGGCTCTTCACATATACAGCGCGCTAACGGCCTTCTCTTTTCCATCTCTGGAAAATGAGCACCACTTTCTTTCTTTACTCCCAGACTCCTAAGCCCTACGTGAGGTATCAGGGTGCAGCGAACCACGTCCTTTGTCCGTTTCTCCACGAGCCCTCTGCTGCTCTCTGGAATACAATTTCTGCCCCTGGTACCCGATCCTGAAGTCTTGACCCGCCTTAGGATGCTTAAAACTGTGACTTGCCACGTACTCGTCCGCAAGCTGTGCCGTTTTTTCCACGGACTGTCCGCCTTGCCGGTCCCTGATCCACAAGAGGATGTTTTCCGGCAAGGTCTCATAGAACTGCTCCAGAAAAAACTAAATCCATTAGCTTTTTGAAATCGTCCCTTGCCTCTGAGCCTTTTACCCACTGCATCAGGTTGTCATTCAAAGTACAGGCAAATTCCAAACAAACACTCAGTTTGTTTTTTTCTTGATGTTCGAAATCTCGTTCTGAACACTTCGGTCGAATTCGTGTACTTCGCGAGCAGGCTTGATCTCACCAGATCATAGTTACCCACTTCGCTAGAACTCAAACAAGCCACAACCTGTGAACGTTCTCCTGGGAGCAACGCCAGCAACTCTTCTGCCCATATGTCGCGGCTAATTGAATGTCTCTCGCACATCCTCTCGAAATTGAGGAAGTAGAGAGCGATGTCCCCGCCTTCTTTGAACGGCTGAAGCAAGTTCGTCATCTTAACATTCCCTCCCTGAGGTGTGACGGCACTTTCACCCCGTTCTAACCTAGCCCGCTCGAGCCTTGCCTTCTCGATTTCTCGCTCAAACTTTTTGTTCTCTCACTCAACTTCGAACTGAGCATCTCTTTTTTTCCTTTCCTTTCTGCTTTTCTCGCTCATCCGCCTTCGCTTTTTCCACTCGGAGTATTTTTTCTCAAGCGTCCGTTATCTCGTCCTCTTCAAACTCCTCCTCTTCAATTGCGTGCCGAATTTCTGGTATCCTCATACTTTGCTTTACCTCTAAACGAAGTTAGCTGCCAACAGCAGCAATTCGTCTTTACTGAATTTATTTATATCCATGGTTAGCGAGAACCGACTACATAGTCTCCAAACTAATCACACACCCACTGGTGATAAAGTGAAGTCTATTACACAGCTAGAACCCAGTCCTAGGTCATCTGGAAATACGTAGTCGCTTCAGCACTCACCGAAACCAGGAGCTCGCGATGGCCCCCGTGGCTTCCGAAGTCACAAACTACCAAGTCCGGCGATCGCAGATCGTCGAGGTTGCCTTCAAGCGGTTTTCTTCCCGCCTGGCCTTCACGCTGCGCTGCGACGAAGGTGACTCCCTGAGCCACGTAGCGGAGCACCGTTGATACCGGATCCTCGAAGACGCTCCCTCGTCAGCAGTTATCCACCAGCCTTGTCCTTATCCCGCTGCTGCCAACCAATTTGTTGTGAGGTACGGTCTGCGGACTCGGTGAATATCAGGAATTGGGTCTTTATTTAGAGATTTTGACCCAAAAAAAAAACAGAAGAGGGCGCCATGCCCTTGGATGGTACAGACAGGCTTCCCGAGCAGCTGCTCTCTTCCGCTGCAGAGGAAGACTCCCTTTGTCCGTTGACGGTCGCGTTTTGGAATGGCGTGGTCACGTGACCAAACTGCGGCTTCTAGGAAGGGAGCGTCCTTGGTGGCCGAATCCAGACCAACCCGAGTTCTAACGTGAGAGGAGTGGGGAACAGCCGCGCTGCGCGACTTTCATGAACACGTCAAGTCCGAGAAGGGTGCGCCCTCGGCTGAATATGAGCCCTGCGTCCGCGGCGAGGCCGACACCCTGCGGCGCCGAGGGTAGGCCGGAGCGTTCGCGGCAAAAACAGTTTCCGGAACTCGCGGGCCCACAGGCCAGCAGTGTCTCGCAGCGCAACACAGTGTAGATACACACTGGACTCTCGATGGAAGTCCAGTAACGTCTGGTGGTGCGCACCAAAAAGCCATTCTTGTACATCCCGTACATCCATTCTTGTACATCCGGTGAATAGTCTGGTTGCGGAGCGTACTCTCGAGGGAAGTCCAGTAACGTCTAGTGGTGCGGACCGCCCCCAGGCTATCCACCGGATGTAGAAGAATGGATTTTTGGAGCACACCACCTTACGTTACTGGACTTCCTTCGATTGTACTGTGTGTATGTACTTTACGCCAGCATGTACACTGTCGCAATAGAAAAAAATCGACGTCTTCAAAGAGATGGCCCGTTGTCCACCACAGGCAAGGGCATCGTGTCGTGCGGGGGAGCTACAGCACAGCAGCGCACATAAGCGTAAGCATTTCCTTAGGGACCATTTCAGGCACATGGACTAGCGTAAAGACACGGACACCGGAGAGAAGCACAGAGCGTGCAGGCAGACCTGTTCCTCTTCTTCTCTGTCCGTATCTCCTTGCGATGCCTCAAACTATCAATGCCCAGGTGAATGCTTCGGCAGACTTAAGTGATTGCCTTTTTACTTTGAAAAACTGGGGCACTTGAGCACCGCATAGGGCGCGTTTGCGCAAGGGATGGAATTTTATGATAGTTCTGATGTTCATTTTCTGCTTCATGTTCAATCTTCTCCTCCAGGCAAATGATCTCGGCTCATTTTTTTCTCTCTCCATTAAATAATCAATGTGGAAATTTTAGTCTGCAGTTACGTTTCCTGCTAGGGCGATTCAAAAGATCAGAATAAATTATTCGTTAGTCGTCCTAGTGTTAGATACAACATGTCTGTCACATATATTAAGGAGACTAAATTAAATTTTAAAGGAAAGAGGTGTGAAGAAGACGACGCGTATTAACCGAAGAATAAAGAAGAGGAAGAAGAAGCATTCGGTGAGGTGGAGAGAGATGATTGGTGCAGAAGAAAAGAAGACGACGACAAGGCTTACGTGGACTAACACCGAGGCTATAAAAGGGCGAGGAAGAGCGAAGCACGGGGTGGACAGCAGAGAAGCGGAGGCTCCGGCGAGTCAGGGACACATCGGCTGGAAGAGAGCGACGCCGGCTACTGCTCCGGTGAGCTCGAGTTCTACAGCATCGCATCGTGGACTTCATATTTCACCTATTACAAAACCGACTCCAACTTGAGGGACTCCTCTAAAACATGTCACAAATAATCTACTATCATGGATACCTGCAGTCAGAATCGTAGGTAGTGGGTAACCGCCACGTGAGCTATGGGGACCGGTGTGTAATTATCAGCTTTTCTCCCTCGTATCTCACCTATGCATCGCTATCAGTTAATTAGGCTTCCGATCACTTGGATCATCTTCGGTTCGAAAAGACTTGTTAAAAATAGAGGCGGAATACGATCATCCTTATCTCTTCAGAAAGTGGTTCGGGATATCACCCAGATGAAGCGGGTTTGATCACAGAAGGAGCAAAATATATGTGTAATAAGTGAAATTGCGTCTTGCACACAACAGCGCCGTCTCGGTCACGAGTAACCAGGCTGTCCTGATCGCTTTTCCTAAGTCAGTTTATTTTCTGATCATCTAAAGGAGGGTATCAACCAAGCAGATTCACGTCATGCAAGTTTGCCTTGAAACCAACGAAGGCTGACAGCCGCAGCGTGGCCGTAAGGCCAATCCCGTAGCGGTCACGGCTAACTCCCCCCAATGAACAAAGGTAACATCATCTCCTCTCTCCTCTTCCTGCAGAGACGCTCCTTCCCTGCCCTTGGTTCCCGGTGCTGAACTAGCATAGGCTTTAGAAAAATACAGAACATATTATTTTCCAGTGAAAGGTCTTATAGCCCTCAGTGCGCGATGACGCCGCAGAAACCCGAGAAAAACTGGGATTTCGGAACAGCCAGGCTATGCTAAACTTTCATAAAGTATAAACAAGCAAGAGACGACTTTGTGTAGAAGGTAAAGAGAGTAGTTTAAAAAGGGGAAGAAGAAATATTGGAGGAGACACTTGAGCACCGCCTCCAGGGTAGGACGCGATAGGCTTAAAGGGTTAATGCCCATATATGCAACATTGGTCATTCTCTGCTTAACAATCACAGAACCCTGGAAATCATCATACCCCACCTGGCGCCGTGGGGCAGCGGTTAAGAGATGCGCCACTGTACTTCGATGGCAGGTGCTGCCACAGGTGGGGCTTGTGCGACCTAGGCCGCACCTTGGTCACAGTCCCCGAGCATCGCGGCCAATCAATAATTTAAATGTCGCATTGCGCAGTTTGCTCACAATCTGATGAGAAGGTAGGGATAACGCCACAAAGGCACATGTCTTTAATCGCCTGCCTGCCTTCTAGGTTGTTCCTCTGGGGATTTTTCGACACTTTTCCGTTCACGGTCAACGATACCGACGATGATGCCGGATTTTTTGTGCCACGAGCTTCCTGACCCTGTCATATTAAAACTGGCAGTTAATCAGGAAGTACTGGGCACGCTAACAATTATTGGCTAGGTGACATTTTTCACCACCCCGTTACAAACAATGCGCTGATAATTATCTATTTCTCGGCAACAATCTCGTTACGTATCGCATCATGTCGATCTGGTGCTTGCATTACCCACTCGCGTTCTTTGACACCTCGGGAGAGGAAGAAGCACCAAACCAAGGAAGTAAAAAGGAAGCGAAGCCACGTGAAGACGTTCGGTTGATGGTAGGCTCTAACATAAAGGTACACGCAGGGAAGGAGGCGGGCGGCATTCTTCAAATATTGCCGTTAACTTTAGTTGATTGAGAGGCATTAGCCGCGGCAGCCTGGTTGCTTTTGTGCTTTTGACAAAGACGGTACATACGCTGCAAGCCAAATCAGTAAAAACTGACAAAGAATTTTTGCCTAAATTCTATAAACGTCCGAAAGCAGAACTGCATTAACGATAACGATGCAAACTGAGAATACTCTGTCTGTGTCTCTTCGCGCCCCAGATGGAAGTTGAAGACGACTATGTGCAATGCGAAGCGCGGGAGTGTTTTCACTTTAACACGAGGTGTGTTCGGCTGCGGCGATACCTTAGTGCCCTCGTGAATTGGCCAGCAATACTGATCGGTTCGCGCCGCCGCGGGTTCGCATCCGAGTCGCATCAACATCCGTTTGATTTACTTTTATTTATTTATTTAACTTGGCACAAACCCACTAACATCGCAAGATCTTACTCGGGGTTTTGCCCATTGGAATAGTGCTTTTGCAGTAATAAAACAAGGCAGTGACGAATCATAACTCGCGGACCTTACAAAATTCTTACAACCTTATTTTTCGGTCCAACGAACTACTGGCTCACGCACATATTTCGCTTATTATCGCGAGAGCATTCTTCCGATGGGTAAACTCAAAGCAAGATCTTGCAATGGTCAAATGAATAGAGGAATCCCCGAAGGTGTAGTGAATTTGTAATAAGGGAGTAATTACCCATTGGCATCCACCCGAGCGCAGCCATGTTGCTACAAAGCATAGCTATACAGCTCTCTCAGAAACTTCGCAGGTAAAGAGAAATTCGTCCTGGTCCGGAGTTCGATCCCGGGACCACTGCTTCACTGGAGCAGTCACTCTACCAACTTAGCTAACCGGGACGGCAAGCTTATGGTAGAGCGAGAGCGAATTGATCAATAACACGAAGTGGGAACAGTGTTGATCAAATGTTTAGGGGAATCCCCCATGGTGGAGTGCATTTATAATAAGTGAGAAATTACTCACTGGCATCCACCCAAGCGCAGCCATAGGGCTGCAAAGGAAAGCTATACAGGTTTCACAGAAACTTCGCAGATAAATAAAAATTCGTCCTGGTCCGGGGTTCGAACCCGGGCCCACTGCTTCACCGGAGCAGTCGCTGTACCAAATGAGCTAACCGGGACGGCAAGGTTATGGTAGAGCGAGAGCGAATTGATCAATAACACGAAGTGGGAACAGTGTTGATCGAATGTTTAGGGGAATCCCCCAGGGTGGAGTGCATTTATAATAAGTGAGAAATTACTCACTGGCATCCACCCAAGCGCAGCCATAGGGCTGCAAAGGAAAGCTATACAGGTTTCACAGAAACTTCGCAGATAAATGAAAATTCGTCCTGGTCCGGGGTTCGAACCCGGGCCCACTGCTTCACCGGAGCAGTCGCTGTACCAAATGAGCTAACAGGGACGGCAAGCTTATGGTAGAGCGAGAACGAATTGATCAATAACACGAAGTGGGAACAGTGTTGATCAAATGTTTAGGGGAATCCCCCAGGGCGGAGTGCATTTATAATAAGTGAGAAATTACTCACTGGCATCCACCCAAGCGCAGCCATAGGGCTGCAAAGGAAAGCTATACAGGTTTCACAGAAACTTCGCAGATAAATAAAAATTCGTCCTGGTCCGGGGTTCGAACCCGGGCCCACTGATTCACCGGAGCAGTTGCTGTACCAACTGAGCTAACCGGGACGGCAAGCTTATGGTAGAGCGAGAGCGAATTGATCAATAACACGAAGTGGGAACAGTGTTGATCAAATGTTTAGGGGAATCCCCCAGGGCGGAGTGCTTTTATAATAAGTGAGAAATTACTCACTGGCATCCACCCAAGCGCAGCCATAGGGCTGCAAAGGAAAGCTATACAGGTTTCACAGAAACTTCGCAGATAAATAAAAATTCGTCCTGGTCCGGGGTTCGAACCCGGGCCCACTTCTCCACCGGAGCAGTCGCTGTACCAACTGAGCTAACCGGGACGGCAAGCTTATGGTAGGGCGAGAGCGAATTGATCAATAACACGAAGTGGGAACCGTGTTGATCAAATGTCTAGGGGAAGCCCCCAAGGTGGAGCAAATTTGTAATAAGGGAATAATTACTCATTGGCCTTTGATATTTAGTACGCTTTCTGTGCTGCCACGCTTTCCTTTGCAGCCGTACGGCTCTGCTTGGTTGGTTGCCAATGCGTAATTACTTCCTTATTAGAAGAGCTTGCAATATTTATGGGCTTGCGAAGATCTAGCGATGTTTGTGGTTTTGTGTCAAGTGAAAGAAGGAAATAGAAACGAATCAAATAAATATACGCGACCTGGGCTATCGCCAGATGAGAACACGCCTCGTGTTACACTGCAACACACTCTAGAGCTGTGCTGTTGTTGCTGCCACTCACCAACGGCGGGGGATTGGTAGGTAGGCTGCAAAAAAATGCCGGCACATACCCACCGCGGGGGAGTGGCCAAGACAAAGGCGGTTAAGAGGGGGATCGGCCAGGGTTTGGTGCGGGCGCATTACACTGAATCGTCTTCATCAACTTCCATCCCCGGCTCGAAGGCACAGACTGAGAATTCGCTGTCTTCATCAGCGTCGTTGTCTTTAATGCAATTCTGCTTTCGCACGTTTATAGAATTTAGAAAAAAAAACCTCTGTCATTTTCTTAGGACGACGGCGGCCTCCACAATATCTCCGATGCGTTGATCCTGGTGACTGAACAAGACATCGGTGTTTTCCAAATGTGCCTTACAATAAAACTTTGCACAGATATCAGCCTCGTGTGAATGCTTTGATTTTGAGAGCGCTTTCACTGCTGCCACGAGCAAATTTCTCACAATGGCTTGTGTGCCCAAAGTGCACCTCCCGACGTGATAAAGGCGTTTCTAGTACAACGGAGCACGCCCACTGTACGAACCTGTGCACATAAAATAAGTTGATATTTTGGCTGAGCACTTTTGCAGCTCGTTTGCTGGTGATGCAATACAGGAGGCTCCGCTCCAAAGGCAATGAAAATACTAATGAAACATCCGCTTCAATCAAAGCAGTGCTCATATTCTAGATGTGAATATTAAGTACGCCCCAGAGACTGTATCAACAGGAAAAAATTCACAATGACACTTATTTCCTACATGTGCTGGCAGTGTGAAAGCATTTGCAGCAGCAGCTTTTTGTTTTGCCGGAATTGACGTCACTTGAGGTCTGGTGATGTAACCTTTCTGAGAGAGTGAGAGAATTTTATTATCGAGGACACATTTTGGCCTCATTGGGCTACTAAAATAATAATATAAACCCTGACCCAGCGCCTGTTCCCCAAAAAGACGCCCAGTTGGACGGGCTCTTTGGCTGCACCTGTACAAGACCGAGGAGCATTCGTGGCGGTGGTCCCATAGGAACCTCCGGTGAGCTGCTTGAGTAATCGCAACGCTTTCTCAGAGCCTCGAATGCCAAATAATTACAGTCTGCACTTGGCTTGCAACCAACTCATCACAAGGATATTTTGCTGTTGTGACGGAACGAGCGTTCGTGCAGTCCCCTCATTTCGCCCATGTCTTTGATTTGCATCCGTGTGCTTGGTGTCTCTACTTATCGCGAACAATTCGCATGCGCTCCACAGTTGGTACAAAATGCAGCCACAGGATGCATATATGACATGAAAAAGAAAAGCTCGCAGTTTCCAGAAAACTTGAGTCAGGAAATCGCCAAAGGCGTATAACGCTACACAGAGACAGGGATGAAGTGTAGGAGGGCGACGAGCCTTTGGTGGAGAACAGGCGTGTTGAACACATTCAACAACTCAGAAAATTGATATTGGCGGTATTGATCTTAAAAATCTAATTCCATTTGCGCGCTTAAGGGACAGTAAAAAAATGCTGAGTATTTGCTTCAAGGCTGAACTCCATGTACGCAAAAACTCGCGCGAACGCGAAGGCGACGGCGACAAGGGATGCCGTCGCGCGAAACATTTCTGCTGTGTCGCTAGTCTTGTCGCTCGGACCTGCACCAACAGAAAATTTCGATCGTTACCCAGAAGTCCCCGTCGCGATTAGGCAACCAGAGCTTCTCTTCCGACATGCAAGATAGCCTCCACCACCGTGGCCTCAACAAGCGCGTCGTCTAGGTCATCGCCGCCGTCGAGAAAATATTTCCTTGCTGTAGCTGTGAGGCAGAACCACATCATTTAATCAATGAGAACAATCTACTTGTCGGTTACGCAGGGCTAACAACATTTCAAGCGGAGTATACGCGCGGGCGCACTGCAGGGAGAGATGCGTGTCGAGCCGCGGGTACCGGCCCTCGATCCACCGTGCCGCTGCTCTCCAACTGTATGTACGTGCAAAAACACTCGCGGCGAGTATTCAAATTTGCATACTGTAGTTTGCTCAATTATAAGGAGATTGTGGTGACAGTTTACGGGAGCGTTTTTACTAAGCCGGAGTGCACAAGCACCGAACGAAAGCACACCTCCCCGTGAAACCGTGATGCGACTTCGTCTCCGCAAGCACGCCGGCTTGATTATCTCCGCAGCGGCTACACGCTGCCGTAGAAGAAACATTTCTTTTGCCCTGACTGTCAGGCACACCCACAAAAGTTTATGAGAGGGAAAAGGATACGCGCGTGTTTTCTAAGCTTGAGTCCGCTGTGCACGTCGCGAGTGCGCGTCGCCTGCCGCCTTCGCTTGCAAGGAGGCTGCCCACTAAGCGACGGAAACAAACGTCGCTGTCTTTTTCGCGCACATGGAGTCCACTCTTAAAACTACAAGGTTCTGGAATTATTTCACTTGAAAATTGTTTTATCAGGATTATTAAAATACGAAACAAATCACAGGAACTCCTCTTCTGAACAACAAAGAAAGCAATACCGAAACTTGAGCGAGTTGGTTTAAGTCCATGATAAAAAATAAGCGCGAAAGGAAGACAAAGACGAAAAAAAGAACGCTTGTCTGTGGCGTCTAGCTCGACTTTCGTCTTCCCTTCGGGCCATTTTTAATCATGAACGAAGAAATGGTGCGAAAGTCCAACGCAGAAAATTTCCAAGTACAAAGTCAAAAACGCTACAGATACATGCAGCTAGGAGCCATCGCATTGCAAGTGCCTGGATACCCACTGTAAAAACAATGAGTATCTTTATGAAAGTTAACTTGTTTACAATAATTTTATAAATGTAAACGCCAAAAACATTCTTCAAAGCTCTATGCTGTAGAAAGCCTATGCACTGAACATGAACTTAATACTTCTATAATCACACACGAGTTCGCAAAGATGCTAGAAGTTGTGGAATTTATGCCTACAACAAATGAATAGTAAGGAAATACTGCGGTATCGTGGTGCGGAAATATCGATTTAAAAAAAACATAGCACTTCTGCCATATGTCTAATATTGCTTTGTTGGTAGGACATCCCGAGGATGACAACAGAAAAGGCACAAGGACGACAAGGGGCAGTGGACCAGGACGAGTACTAACTTTCAACACAGCATTTATAGAACAACAGTGATCCTAGCAGTAACAGCTCGCATGCGCTGAGCCTTTTCATGCACAACCGAGCTGATCTTGCTAAACAGGCTGATCTAATCAAGCTGAACTAAAGGGAGAGAGTAGTGCAAGTAATAGAAAACAAGGAACACATGAATGCAGATCATCATCATGACTGAACCTTTCCTTTGCCATCTGCGGCCACCATATTCTCAGAAACTTTCTACGACCACCGCTGCTACGCTTGCCTTGTCTTGGAATCCACTCCGTTACCCTTGGGGACCAGCGGTTATCTTGCCTTCGCATTACATGCCTTGCCCCAGCGTATTCCTTCCTCTTGATTTCGACTAGGATGTAAGAGGGCGTACGGTTGCATTCAGCAATCTGTGCCGCTTACAAAGCATCTCGATCACATTCGAGCCTTCCGTTATGCCTACCAATTACGAAAGTGTTTTGCAGCAGAGATTGGCATTTGCAATCCTTCCAATGGGGTGCAAGGAGGAAGCAAGGACGTCCCAAGATAGATTGGGGCGGAAATTTTACACCCTTGTGAGGGCTTCAAATGTCAACCTTCGCGGCAAAATACTTTTGTAATGTGTAGGCATGACTGAAAGCTCGAACGTGATCGAGCGGCATATAGTGCTCAATGCAGCCGTATGCCCTTAGTACATATGACGCAACCGTGTTTTTGTATCTTTACTTCTGTATACACGCGTGTCTTTTCGTCACCGCTTTTACCCCTCTCTCCTTCCAGTTTTTTTTCAAGATCAGCGTGCTTATTAATGAAAAGGCTCAGCGCATGCGTGGTGTTCCCGCTAGGATCTGCGTTGTTCAATAAATCATGTATTGAAAGTTGCCGCTCGTCCTCTTCATTTCCATGCTTCCATCCTTATCTTTCTATTGTAGACGATGTAAAGGATTCAGAAATTACGGAATAATACTAAGCCGCACAGCGATCATTTATCAACCTGTTGTTTTTTTCATGCTGGTGGTCCATTTCTTTGCTCATCGTTGTTCTTTTCCTTCTTAGAATGCTGCAAAAGCAACCTTTAATGTGGCTTTCTACGTTGCTCAAAGTCGCTTTCGCACAGCGCCATGCCGTGTTTTGTAATATCTAAAAAATGTGCTGGTGCAGCCTCCATTAATGCGTCGTCATCCAGACTTGCATGCAGAAAGAAATGTTACGGCGAGACAAGAAGTAAACATCTAATGGACGACCTACAAAAGTCCCGTGATGGCGCTACGCTTTTTCAGAATGGTAACCTAGTCGTCCGTGTCCCGTAGTGCCCGAGTGGAATCACCGCCGCCGGAGCAGTAGTTGTTTCCGTAGCGTTACGCAATCAAGCTTAGTTTCTTCAGCTGGCCTCGTGAACCACTAGAAAATTCTTCACACTGATCGCTGCTGACATGGAAACCGGTTTTTATATGGTTACAATAAAAAGCGTGCCCCACGAAGGTATTGCTGCAAAAAAGAACAATACGACATGCGCCAACCATACTACATACACATGGCAGCAAAGTATCTTCCTTCCACTGGCATCGAGACCAGGATGTGGGCCTCTCAACATATAACAGATGACAAATCTGTTTTAATTTAAATGCTTATATATGCCACTGCTCCTGTGGTTAAACCTCAGGTAAAACGCGAAGATGGTGTAGAGTTAGAGCGTTTGCCCCGCCTGCTGGAGGACCGATGTTCGAGCTCGGTTCCGCGCAATTCTGCACCAGGTTTGAAAAAAAATAAAAGGAATTCCGCAAGTCGATGAAATTCTATAATCAGGCCTGGGGTGCGGCCTGATGTCGGTGACTAGAACGGATAACGCACACCCTCATCAGAACAGGATTTGGGCCACCCTGGTGTAGTACTTCGCCACAATTTTCTATGAACGAACCAATTATCCCTCTAGAGAAAAGTGTATCTGTATCTTACCGGTACTCACCTACGGGGCAGAAACGTGGAGGCTAACGAAAAGGGTTCAGCTTAAGTTAAGGAGAACGCAGCGAGCCATGGAAAGAAAAATGATAGGTGTAACTTTAAGAGGCCGGAAGCGGGCAGAGTGGGTGAGGGAACAAACGCGGGTTAATGACATCCTAGTCGAAATCAAGAAGAAATGGGATTGGGCAGGGCATGTAATGCGAAGGCTAGATAACCGCTGTTCCTTGAGGGTAACGGAGGGGATTCCAAGAAAAGGCAAGAGTAGCAGGGGGCGGCAGAATGTTGGGTGGTCGGATGAGATTAAGAAGTTTGCAGGTCTGAGGTGGGCGCAGCTGGCACAGGACGGGGTTAATTGGGGAGACATGGGAGAGGCCTTTGACCTGCAGTGGGTGTATTCAGGCTGATGATGATGATGATGATGATGAAAGCGTAATGAGATACGCGAGCTCCCCGGTTAGGAAAAGCATGCTTGGTTACAGAGTGCCACCTGAAAAAGTCGCACAGACGAAGGTGGCCAGACTGGGGCAGAAATAGACGCGGTCACAATCACAGAATGCTTTGTTACTTTATGTGAGTTCATGAATCGATGGATTAGCTCAGAATTGAGACACTATATCAGAAGCGGCGAGGTAGAAGCCAAAAATAGTTTTATGTATTGACAGCCAATAGTTTCTTTGCAGCACAGGGACAACCTAGAAGCCTACAAAGATGACGATGCATACTCCTCGGACTTTACGGCACTTAAAAATCGTTCAGAGCTGTTCCCTCGAGTACTTAAGGGTGTAATAACTGCGAAGTATGGTGAATTTTATATTATGAGCTATGATTACCCAGCGTGTACAAAACTCGCAATTAGTGCTCACAAGGAATATGTCTTCCCTCCCTTTCTTTCACTCATAGGAACCCGAAGAACACAGGATTTAAACGCTCGGCAGAGTTTCGACTGAGACGCTAATGTGAGCATTATCTTTCGCTGTTGGAGAAGAATGAAAGCGGTATGCGTCCAGCCTCCCTTCACTAAAAATCCAAACCCTCGTTGACTATCGCCCGAGCTGCTGCGAATATCTGAATCATGCGAATCAAAACCGCTAGTGCGCGTCCGGTTAGTTTGTCAGCATGCACTCAAGCTCACCTACAGGCAGTCACCGGAAGTCAAGACACAAAATAGAAGAAATACGCCAGACAGGTGCTGAGAGAAACCACGAGCTGACGCCATTTCTCGACACGCTTTTGATGTTTTTAAAACAGCAATCATTATGCTCCAGTGCCTCTTACACCGCCAATCGATAAAGTACTCGTTCTTTCAATGCGCACAGTGTTGAGAGTTATACAAAACGCATGCATTTCCAAAGTCTGTTTACTTAACAAGTCGGAAGAAAAGTAATTACGTGGCGTGCATAATCTTTCCTCTACCATTTAAAGTCCGCCGACCATTTCGGGCAATATACAAAGTGTACACGTTTGAGAAAATGGACGTGTTAATTAGCAAGCGCGATTCTTCGGCTTTCCTCCTCGAACAAAAAAGGTTTGTGCAAACGCACGTCCCTCTAGGCTCCGAAATGTCAGAGGTGACGGTTCCCGTCGTCCTGCCCATTCCATGCAGAGCGCAAGAGCGAATAGAAAATTGCGTGCGTGGGACCGAGATTTGACTGGGGCGGACTGGCCTTTGCGCCAGCCGCGCTGTAGAGTTTTCGCCATCTATCGGTTTTCCATGAGTTTCGTCTTGTTTCTCGGTGCTTACCTCATTCCTGTTTGTTGTGTTCAGGGGCAGCGAAGCTACCGGATACTGAAAAAAAACGCGCTTGTGTATCGTCGGATCGTATAAACCAGGGGGAGCTCAAAAATTACATTGGGGGCAAACAAGAAAAATAAGAAACGTCAACTATCGGCTTAGAGTATTTTTTCTTTATTGTCATTAAGTTGTTTCTGGGGCATCAGAAGTGCAGTCCATCTAATTATGCGGTTTACTTCTTCGTTTTTTACAGTCTCTTTAACTATACTTTCTTGAGTCGTGTTATCGGAAAAACCTCAAAGACATCGGTAATGTTCAGCCCCTGCTTCCTCAGAGCTTGCGATTCTCCGCCACAGCAAATGGATCTGTAGATCAAGGAACAGCTCGCTTACCGACCAGCTGAGGCAGCGGTGATACGCGCTGACGGCGCCCGGTGCCCGCTGTATAAGATAAATGCGGACGAACTGATCGCTGTCCTCGAGAGATGATTTTGGATTTTGATGGCGCAAGGGCATCTACGGCCAAAGAGTGCCATGGCACAAGGATATTTTCGGACTTCTCTAGGTGGGGTGAAAGACCCATTTTCCTCGCATTTCACCCTAAATAAGCCGAGCACAAGACCTCCCGCATGCGAGGCGGATGCTCAGCCACTCGGCCACCGCTGCGGTACTGTCTCCGAATGAATCGGCTTCTTGTGCTGCCCTTTCATGCCTCGCACTTTGTTCTCTAAGCCGATGCCGCGCTCGTTCTGTTCCTGCGTTTCAGAGTATAAACACGCATCTGTTTCGGCATTATGCCTTATAAGAGATTGGTGACGGTGGGAAGGTGCACGTAACACAAATGATCAAAATTTCATGGTATGTGCGGTGGCGCACCTCATGGTGCACGTGGGCTACGAGACACACAATAGTGGAGCGCTCGTATTTCCTTTCCACCTGCTGGAGATCTATTAATTGCGCCGATATCGTTCCGCTGGCATTCGGGTCTCATCGGAATGCGGCCGCGCGGCTGAGGCGTCAGGCTCAGCACCTAAACGCCAAACCCAGTGAGCAACCGTGGCGGGTTCATCGGATTTGTTTCGCCCTAGTTATTGCGTGAGACGTTGTTACCTGTAGCCATTCGTAACAAGAAACACGTTTCCGCATGCACGTGCCGCGTGTTATACTTTACACCACAACTGTCAACTCGGAGCATTGCAGGGGCGAGCGGTGCCCGTTGGCATAGCCGCTATTCGAGTAGTGCAGCCTACCGCGTGATCCGCACCGCGAGGTGACCAGGAAAGCACCTCTGTCGGAGCGCTCTCCCAAAGGTTTGAATCAGGAACCACGTGCGCACCGTGCGGGGGAGAAGTTCGCCGCTCTGGCGCCTCCTTTGATTGGCCGATGGCAGCACCGCGCGGGGTATGTAGCGGAGCGTTGCGGGGCAAATTTGCTCTGGCGCGGCGAAGGGACAGCAGGATCGCCTTCGTGAGCTGAGGGCGCGAACCAAGCTAATGCCCGTGAACGTTCGGCGGGTTGAACACAAGCAGCACGCGCGCGGAAATGTGCCCGCAAACACGTTGCCCCTTAACATCCGCAACTGTGTGCCCACACATTTCAGAATCTGAAATTCACAAAGTTCGCACCATGTTCCGCAGTACCTAAAACTCATCGATAGAATTCCCGCTGGCTACACAGGTTTACAGTGTTGCTCGAGAAACGAGTATCCTTGCATTGCCGAAGCCGCAGAGAGGGCGCGTTTGCGTAGGGTTTAAGAGTAGTCATAAGGAAAATCGCGGAAATCCATACAGTGGGTGGACTGTTTTTTAATAAAAAAAAACTGACAGGATTGATTTACGCGATGTTTGCAGTGAGCATGAAAGTTGTAGAATTTTCATTCCTGATCCTGACCAAACGGCGTGCATGCCTCGGCGTACTTGGGCCGAGTCGACATGGGACCGCTACCACGTTATCGCTACTCACCATCGCTTGAAATCTCGAGTGGCTGTTGTAGAGCTGCTTAATTGGTTAAAACTATTTGTTGGCTCAGTTTGATACGACCAACGGCAGAAGCTGACACCCCTTGGTCCGTATTTGGCTGCAGCTGTCAACAACACACTCGAATGGTGAAACCTTTCACCACTAGACATGGATACTGTAGAGTAGGCGTACAAGCTGCTGCTGAAGAAACGCACCATTGTACCCTTCCTAAAACGGTACGTGGCAGAGTTTATTGCCTGTGAAAACAAACTTCATACAAAGCTACGCTTTTGATGATTATTGTGATACGCATTTCCTTGTCAAGGCACATCTCGAAGGCGCAAAAGGGTAGCGCACGGGTCTAAATAATACATGCGTGCACCATAGAGCAGACAGCATTTATTCTTCACCTAAACCACTCCTAAATCTTCACTCGGCTTCATTATGCTATGCCAAGAGTGAACGCTTTTCAGGGACATTATCAAGCCCAGCGCTTATCAAGACTAGTTTTTTGCCCGTTAACCTCTGTAGTGTGCATTACGCTTAGTGACTGCTACTGGAAACCATTAAGTAAAACAATTACTTGCTTTGAGACAAATAAGCTCGGAAGCATCAACAAAAACTTCATAGGTTGTGTAAAATTAATGGTGCTGAAAGGAGATACTGATCTTACGTTACTTTTTGAAGAGCTTATACGCACTGAAGCAGTTATTTAAGTACGATGCTCCACGTGCGGAGCCCATGTGATCAACATAGCTCTCGGATGGCCAGCCGAAAAGGCATTTTGTCCGGACTGCTACTATGGGTAGGATTGAATAGGTCCTGTAGATAAATATCAAAATTATTTTATATAACACACTTCTCTGCTCCAGCCTCAATTATTCTCATTTATTTCGGGGAACAGCCTGCTTCACAAACTTACCGCAGAAAAGGTGCGTCAGGCACATCTAGGATAAATCATATCGATCTACTACCAGGAATTGTTTCTGTAAATCTCACATAATAAAGGCAGTTCATCTATATGATTATCGTCTCACGGTGAAATTTACGTCTGAGGTACAGAACCACCCATCCAATGAAATGAGCTCTTGGCCGAGTTGGTTACTTGTCTTAGGCATAGTAGCAGCGCAAAAAACACACAAAAGAAGAAGAACTAGTCTTTTGTGTGTGTGTGTTTTTTTTTGCGGTGCTACTATGCCTAAGACCTATCCAATATACGAATTCTAGCACTACTGCACTATAAAGAACGCATCATCCAACATGATCTCCAGAAGAATGGGTTATGCCTACGATTCGTCTAAGTTCCGCAAACAGCTTTGCTATATGCTACCCTAAGTGTTATATAATTATCTAATGAATAACATAAATATATATGCTCTCTCTTATCGCGAAATTCTATGTTTGTATTGTCCGATGTGTGATATCTATCCGCGTAATGTCTCTTGTGCTGATCTACCGTCATTTTTTTTCCTTTTCTTTCTCCTTTGTCATCGCACGGGTTTGTATGTAAATCCTGAAATGTGTGCTATCTAGTGTAATCTTCATTCATAATATATGCCCGCTGCTGTTAAAATGGATTGGTTAGCGGGCCAGTCAACCTGCCAAAGGGCACCTTTTTTCCTGCAGCCCTTCCATGTACCTGCACATACATGAAAAATACTCTATTTGATTTCATTTCATTTCATTTGAAAAAGTCTGAAGGCAATGTTTCGCGGGATTTTGTAATTTTTATGCGCAGCACAACGTTCACGCACATGGCTTGTACACTGGACATTTCTTTTAATCGGGCCGGGAGTGAAGTGCTACTTTTTATACCCGCATGCGTACTAAGATCAACTGCGAATCATTTTTTTCTCTTTTTCTTCAACCGGCTGAAGTAGGCGTGAAATTGTCAACATTTGTTTTTCTTCCTGGACACTTCCTCAAACCTGAGAGCTGCATCTAAGTAACAGCGACCCATGTAAGAAAATCCGATGGGCTAAACGAGTGCCTAGCAATGTCGCCATCAAGTTAATGCCCACCAACCAGTCAAGAACATACAGAAACGGAAGACCTCTAATCCCAAGTTCTTTCTCGTATGTCCCTAGCCACGAGGCAACAAGAACACGAGCCCACATTGAATTCGAAAGACGAAGACAGGGTTGAGGAGGAGGAGGAGGAGGAGGAGGAGGAGGAGGAGGAGGAGGAGGAGGAGACTAGAACCGCGTGTGCCCGCAAGACGCAGATGGGAGTGCGGACAGGAGTGAGGTCTGCCCTGAAAGTAACCCGACGCGGCACTGCAATTACGATGGCGTAACTGGAGCTTCCACCATGTCCCGTCTTCTTCTTCCTCGACTACTACGCTTGGGTGCATGCACTCGCTTCAACGCAGCATTCGCGAAACTGCGCAATACAAAGACGAAAAGCCGACGGGAGTAAAGCGACAGGCTAGACGGCACTTCTGGCGACACTGCCTGCGCCCGCTCGGTGGAGCACGTGGAAGCGCTTGACGCATAACACAGCAGAAGCGCCGTTCATCGAAATTCTGGAAACATTTCCTTGAACTTTGATTGTGAAAGGCTTCCATTTATTCGTCTCAAACGAGTGGGCACATTGTTCCTTATGGCGTGGAGGAATTAACGTGTAGAAAGCATCACCCTGCGCGCTGGTTTCCGGTGTAATATTTCTAACGGCATGGCTTCGCGAACTGGCAAAGACGTCTTGCGTTGGTGGCTCTGTGCCTTGAAAGCCATATAAAGTATAGTTAATTCACGGTCACAAGAAGGCAGCGTAGGGCGTGCAAACGTTTTTCCGTCTTTTTTTTTCTTGTCTTCTTTGTATTGCTGGCCTGACATGCGAGTAAAAAGTGTTTGTTTTTCAGTCGGTATGGTAAGGCCTAATGAAAGACTCTTACAGGAGTCATAACAAAAATGAAACAATTTCAACAAATATGATAACACCAGGTACGCGGTACATGCAATAACTCTGCAACGGAAAACAAAGTATTACAGCGCGCATCTGAAATTGTGTAACAGAAATAGAGAACAGTGTCATAACCGCGCACACTCGAGGACATGCATGCAGAAACGCACCATATACCCATAAACATCACGAAAGGCAAATATTTTAGCACGCCACACTCGCTCAGTTAATATTAGCGTCGAAATTAATGGAACTGCATTAAGGGAAGAAGAGTGAACAACGAAAATGAGAAACTTGTTCTATTACTTTATCGTTCTAGGGAAAAAAACTATATTTAAATGCATCGTTGCGAGCTATTGGAGGCGCAATATTTTCAATACGTAAAGCATAGTGGCGTGTTTGCCAGAACGCGACACAAATTTACAAATCTCTCCTTTTATTTTAATTGACAGATATAAAAAATGCAGCTGAATTATTCCATACCGTCCCGGCATAGAGCTCATGTAATATGAAAAGGCGAGCTTGCGAGGAACATGGTAAAGTTTAATGAAATTTAAAACATCGAAATTTCGCATTTGCTCCACACCGTGGGGAAGACTGAGACGCTAACATTCACTCACTGCTTGTCATCCAGAAAACATTTCTCCGCGTCATACGCAATAAGCCTCATGACTTTCATTCTGCTCCCCTTTTCCGTGATCTTCGAAACCTAAAACTTCGCGCCTTATTGAATCACCGCCTGGTTTTATCCTACCATAAAGACACAAAGAATAGAATTGGTAATCTTTGCTCTCGCCCTAATCTCACAAAACACGTGGCCCCCTACACTACTCGAGATGCTGAGACTTGGTGTGTTCCTCAGACGCGAACTAATTACGGTCAACAAATGTTAAGCTACAGGTTGCCGAAGTTACTAAATGAACTTACTCAATGCAACATCGACGCGCTCGCTTGTTCTGTAAGAAACGTATTTGAAATATTTTGTGCGCATTACTGTGTTCTCTAATAAGCTGTGTACGGCATTTTCTTTTTTTCTTTTACTGTTTGAATTGTATCTTCTTGCGTTTCTTTTTTTGCCTTTGTTTTAACTTTTTACCTGTTTTATCTTGCTTCTTTCCGCCCTACTGCAGCCATCTTAACGGTACTTGGGGATAGTCAAGCTGGCCCTGAGCAGCTTTTCCCCTTGTATCCCCCCCAATCATTGTATCTCCTTGTTTGTGGAAATAAACTCAAACTCAAAATGTTACGCTCCTCCAGAATCAACATCTTACTCATCCTTGCAATGAATGCAAACGAATTTTGCGCAGTGGACATCTGGAAAATCTGCGCGAGTCTATTCGAACGACATACACTGTACTCGGACTGAATCGGCACCGTTTCGTTCGTTGGAGCAATACAGTATAGTTGAGTTCAGTTGAGGTGTTGAATGCTACAGGTGGGATTAGCCTTGCTTTCTCTGCCGGCAGTTGCTCCACCGCAGCGTCCCTTCGATATTAACAATGCCGCATCTACCCCGCTAAGCGCACAGTCTCTTATAACAGCACATATTCTCTCCTGCAGTCACCATCTATGCACACAATCAATCCGCACAGTTCACATCACAGTCCACTCCAGAAGTCACCATCCATGCGCGTATTCAGCCACAGTAGAACATAGGCCATTGTAGTGCCACACTCCACACACACTTCCACTCACAGTATAAAGTAGTCCACTCCGGAAGACACCATCTACGCACACATTCAATCACAGTAGGCCATAGTCCGTTCCTGCTGTCACCATTTAAAAACAAGATCCGTGTTCTGCAGAAATGTTAAAAGAAGGCGTGCAGCCTCCCTTCTGCATGTCTGGTTTCCAGTTGGGTAGATGATGTCTTGCACTGTGCTGTGACGGGTTCCCGTCTTCTTGAAGGAAGCGAACATCACATGCCTTTCCGCGTTGTACTCTGGGCAGTACATAATATAATGTTCGATATCCCCGCACACACCACATAAAGAGCAGAGCGGAGACGATGCTACGCCGGTCTTATGCATCCATGCAGGAGTGCGAGCAGAGGCCGTGCGAATTCGATGTAGAAGGGTCGCCTGAGATCTTCTCAGTCCCTTGGTCACACATGGCTTGTGGGACGCACTCCACAGGGTACTGAAGTGATCGACCACCGTTTTCCTGCAGAGACCTTTCCCATCTTGAGGTACTTTTCTTGATGGAATCCTTGAGAGAGCTTTATGGGCGAGACTGTCTGCCACCTCATTACCGTTGACTCCTATGTGAGAGGGCACCCACTGGAAATGTAGAGTAAAGCCTCTGCTGTGCAGATTCTGCACCAAGCACAGAGAGCTTAGAGACAAGGCGTCAGTAGGAAATCCGCGCTCTAACCTCTGAAGGGCAGATTTTGAATCAGTTAGGATGACAACAGGTTGAGCCGGACAAGACCCTAACTTCCGTAAAGCCGCCTCAATAGCAACACTTTCAGCCGTTGTGGAGGATACGACAGCAGTACAGCGTACGGACCACTTGCAGTCTAAAGAAGGAATGTAAAAAGCCGCTGCGCTAGCTTGTTTGACCTTGTCCACAGAACCATCCATAAAAATTCGAAGATGGCAGGCATACTGTTTCCAAGTATTCCAGTACAAGCGAACGCGTTGCTGCCAAAGGAGAGCTGCGCTTTGCGCTCACATGGGGAATTGTGACCTTACAGTCGAGGGTCGGAAAAGACCAGGGGGGTTTCAAACGTTTCCTTTGCCTTCGGACATTAATGCCTAAAGAACTAAGAGTATTGAGTGCCAAGTAAGCCTTCGGCTCATATCTCTTGCAGAGACGCTGGAGAAGGGAGCGCCCAGCTACCGTCTCTCCTAAGCAGTCAAGATGCATTAATAGTCTCTGAGAAGCGATAAGGCTAAGAGGTTTCGATAAAGATTCATGAAGTACTGCCTTATTCGCAGCCGCCTGGGGAACTCCAATGGCTCTTCTTGGGCCCTTTCTGTGGACAACTTCGAGACGCTCAAGTTGTGATGCCGAGGGGTGAAATTAAAGGTAATTGATACATTGTCCGGCTGACCACCAGCGCGTCATGAAGTTTGACCATTGAAGAAGGATGGTTTCCCCATTACTCAAGTGCAATTCTACGGATCACATTGAGACGTGAAGATATAGATGAAACAATCGCGTCTACAGCTTTTCGCCACTGTAGACGGGAGTCAATAATGACGCCCAGGAAACGCGCGTGGTTGAATTGATGGATGCAAGAGTGACCGAGGTCTATCTTCAACCGCGCTTGACGTCTTCCTACACCTGGAAACAGAATAAAGCCGGATTTGTCCACTGACAGAAACAACCCCACACCTTGAAGGTAAGCTTGTGCCGAAAGTAGAGCCTGTCGAGCTATCAGGGCTAATCGCTTGTGTTGGTAGCCAGTAATCCAAATACAGATGTCGTCAGCATAAAGTGACATACGCAATTGCCTGCAACTTTTTTTCAACGAATCGGGTAGGCCAGCCATTACGGCGTTAAAGAGCGTGGGGGAGAGAACAGTTCCTTGAGGCACACCTCATGATAGAACCGTTTCGGTGCTTAACGTACTCCCTAACCGTACACGAACCGCGCGATCACTTATAAACTTGTAAATGAATCTTAACATATGGTCCTGTATGCCCATGCCTTGCAAACTGTTTAGAATGAAGCTCTGAAGCACGCTGTCGTAAGCTTTCGCAACATCAAGAAAAATGGCTAAGGTGGAAAGGCCGAAAGCTCTCTGGTGTTCAGTGCGACTGATCGAGTCTAAGACGCTATCTTGGGCACTAAGACCTCGGCGGAATCCTGTCATAAATGATGGCAGTGCCTTGCTGTCCTCAAGCCACCATGATAAGCGTTCATTTACCAGCTTCTCTATCAACTTAGCTACACAGGAGGTCAATGACACAGAGCGATACGAGGCAAGGTCTGTCATGTCTTTGCCAGGCTTCAGTACTGGAACTACGTGTGCCACCTTCCATGACGGAGGAACATCGCCAGTCTCCCAAACTCGATTGATGAAGTTGAGGAGCTCCTTTCTGAGTTGCAAGGGCAGATTATTCAGCATTTGATTGGTGATGCCGTCGGGACCTGGTGAGCACCGGCGCCGCAGGCCACTGAGCGCAGTCTGAAGCTCACGAAGCGTAAACGGGACGTCCATGATAGACCTGGAGGAAGCAGGTGGGGTATATATATATATATATATATATATATATATATATATATATATATATATATATATATATATATATATATATATATATATATATATATATATATCTATTCCAGAATCAGCGCGTACGAGTGCATCTGCAAATTCCTCTGCCAAGCACGCAATGGGGCAACCGCACTTAACTTTGATGCCAAAAATCTGAGAGCTCTGCAGGAGCTTGTCAACCTGCTCTTCCGTCGAGACATCCAGCTGAAGAGCCCCGTGCATGGTGAACCGACTTCGAATCGGAGCTGATCCAAGCAGTGATTGAATGGCCGCGAAAAGTAAGATGGGATTCTTCTCTCTTAAATCAACCCCCAGTTCTGTGGGCTCAACCACTACCGGGATCCCTACCGTTCGTTGCTTGCGATGACTCACCAACTTGAAGCCCTCGTTGTCCAAGTCAGCCATATCGGCCACTTACTCGTCACCGTCCACGATCGTTGACTCAGCCCCACTAAACGATGAGGTCTCGCTGGGCGGGTGGTCGAGTCCATGTTCTGCTCGCTCCACAGCCTGGGAAGCCATGGCCGCCTCTTCCGTGCCAGCCTCCTTTGAATGGCGTGGTCCCTTTAGGCTTGCCGGCGCCGGAGGAGCCGTACTCTTCTCGTAGGGACAATACCGCTTTGAAGATGCTGCCGTCCTCGAATATTCAAATAAACTAGGTAAATTAGGAAAAATTAGGTAAATAAACAGAGCTGAGGCGACAGGCGATCGAACAACGTCTTCTTCTTCTTCACCCCAGTTATATGGCACACACCCAAACCTCAGCGTCAAATCTCCGCAGTGCAGTCACTACGTGCAAGCCGAACAACGTCTTCGTCTTCCTCTTCGTCTTCCTTGTTCCCCAATACAGTATACGCAGTACTACCACCTTGCTTTGTGTATAGCCTCGCGGCGCAATGTTCTTGGAAAACCTGCTTTCATCGCTTTTTTTTGTTTTATTTTCAGATTTCTTGCTCATTCGCTGAGCCGTGTGAAATGGACATGCGATTTCGTTCGATTCGTAAGCCCAAGTTTTTTATTTTATTTTTGTCCAGGCTGAACACAGCTTCTTCCACTGTGTTAATGAGTTGCCCAAACTTACGCTGATGCTTGCCCGACAGAGCGCGACGCTGAGCTTCGCAAGACATTTTGTGGAGTTCCTGCCTTTTATATTCTCTTATTTTCTTTCCAGTTCTTTGGTGGGCGCTCTCGGAAGCCCCAAAACGCTTGATGGCGCCAATGCTTCTTACGTCTCTCCAGAGCTTCCTTCATATCTTATGAGGTCTATCGGCATTCAGTTCTTTTCCTCTATATTGTCAGACTATCCTAGACAGCGCTAAAACAAGAGTACAGCTTTAGAGCAAGCAATAAAATCATCACATTTACTGTAGTCTCTCCAGAAAATAAGAAACAGGAAAATAAATACGTCAAGACCCTGCAGTTTGTGCAGCAGAATGTTAAGCTGCCAGGCGTAGGCGTCAAGACTCCGCAGGGCTCTCTGCCGATGCCTAAGCGAAAAGGATGCTGCAGGAAGACCTTGAAGATGACACACGATGGTTTCAGCGTCAAAACTCCGCAGTGCAGTCACTTCGTGCAAGCCGAACAAAGGACGCGACGGTGTCAAGCGGAGAGGCAAATAGTCACAAAGGCTTTCCGCTAGCCATTCCGGAGCATTCCGTTCGGATGACAGATGCTGTGTTTGCGATCATCGGTCGCTCTGCAGCAACCTCCCGACTTTAAGGACCGGGTTACCAGTTTCGCTGCAGTAGATGATTTTCCCTAATGCCGACCTCATTAGCATTCCAGCTACGCACAAGCTGGCGTTGAATTTCGCCTTTCCGGACGCCTTTCTGCCTTCCAGATGTGCAGTCTCAGATTCGAGCGGATAGTGTCTTACTTAGTGGAATAAATGCGACCTACAGAATAATCATGCAGTGGGACAAGAAAGTTGGGACGGTCTAAGGAGCTTCCTTCGTGCGTATGTCATCAACAAAATCGTCTCTCTGCGTTTTTATAACTCTGGCAGTGTTCCGGAAACGAATACAACAATCTAGCCTGACTCTTAGCTTCCCTCATTGCGGTCCTTTTAGTCTCTCTTTATTCGACGATGGATAAAGGCAGCTGAGAAAATAAAATAAAAACTTATATTTTATACGTGCCTGATAGCATATTATCGCCGAAACCCTCGTCCGTATCTCAACACCCGAGTGCCAGCTGCGCTAACAGTGGTTGGTTGGAAACACGCATCGGGGAACAAGCAAAAATACCGTCGAAATATATACAGGGTTACAAATGAATCCTTTGATGCGAAAACAATTTTAAAACGGGACGAGCGTACAAAATTGAGTCGATGCCACGGCGGGTATAAGAAGCAAGAAGCAAACCTCGCACATTTTTCGTGCGCAAAAATATATTCTGCGTATGGAGGGAACGGAAGAATGAAAGAGACGATCGATGCTGTTTAGGTTAACGCCTTGGAAGGTTCTTTTCTTTTTTTTTCTCTCTGCGCAAATATCGCCAGACAGCTGGACTGGTTCGCACGGTTTTCGTGGAAATCAAATCCGCGCACTTGTCCACGAATTGACCTTTTTGTTTTTCGACAACCGCCGTTTCTTTTTCTATTACGTCGCTCACGATAATACTCAGAATGCTGCCACGTCCAGAATGCAAACAAGCTTGCCTCACCCTGCCGGCAGGATGTGCATATGAGGGCATCCGCCTGGTACCAGTGTTGAATCCATGATCAATTCTCTATCCATTCTACTCAGTTTGTTTGCTTCGAGTTCGTTCCTCAGGTCAGTTTAATTCAAACGTGTCTTCTGCAAGAACTAGTGGGTCTTTAGAAATGACAAGGGTGTTTATTTGTCTTGCGATCAATTTTCTGGGTAACTTTATTTTCGCGGCCGTCGCCGCATGAAGATTCTTCGCAAATAAGAATAAAATCGAGCGCCTTTTCGTACTACATGAAATTTTGATCTATTTTCGAAAATAACGCGCTAATGTACCGTTTTTGTTTCCTTTTTTTATTTCACAACACGGACTTGTCAAAAACTTTTTCATTATAGTTATAGAACTCTTCCCGTAACCCCCTTATATTAATATAACCTTGCAGAAGCTTTTTCGAGAAGAAGCTTTCAAGAAGAATGCTCCTCTCTGCCGCCGTAGAGCTGTTCATTCTGCATTTGCATGAACTGTACACTTTCATTTCAGTTTCAAAATTAATCAACCACGTCTTTCTAAAAAAAGATTTCTTTCTTCCGAACCACTTTCTGTATGTATGCACAATATTTAAAGAAAACTCAGTTTTTCTTACTTGAGGCCTAAACAAATAATTGTCGTATTCTATATAAACGACAAGAAACCGTAATATTCTAAGGATAGCGAAACTAAATTGACAAGCACGACGATGAGTTCGGCCTCGTGCAGCCTGCAATTCTCTATTGTCGAAGGAACCGAAAGAATACGAAGCAACGAGAGGCGGTGAAAGGTGCAACGAATACAGAATCGGCATCTTTGGCGAAAAGTTGGTTATAGCTCTCTCCAATCATTTTATGAATGCAAGGAATAAACAGAATCAGGGCCGTATTTTAGCACGCCCCTGAGCTTGTGCGGTTTCCACGCCTCAGATGAGGTGCCCTCCTTGTTTCACTACATCAGGGAAGCATTGGAGTGAGCCATCTAATTTTAGAACCGTCTTTGGCGCCTCCTTGGGTACGAAGGCGCTCAGAGTGACAAGGAGCAGCTTGCATATGCACCTAACGTTACGCATATATTTGTCTAAATCAGAAGATGCAAGTGCACATCGATAATATGTATTTAATTCTAGGTACGCACCTGTGTGCTCGTTTTCAATTTTAAGCGTATCGTTTCAATGATCTTGATCACTCCGAAAGAAAACACAGTTGGTCCAGCAACATCCACTTCCTTACTGTGTAGAGGCAGCAATGAATGCTCACTCATCACTGTTGGGGACTTGTACATGTACGCACTACCACACGCAAATTTAGCCGCACATAAGACAAAGTGAACGAGGTCGACGAACATGCTGTCTGCAGATACAGAGTTATAGTAGTGCGATGTGTACAAATTCTAGCACGGACGAAGCCACCTTTTCGAACTCAGCGTCACCGTAGCTGCCGGAGCCGCCCTACTGCGCAAGCGCAGAGCGGTGTTGTGCAGGTGTAACGTTAAGAAGAACGCTGAGTGCGTGAGGGGTCGAACACTGGTTAATTACATCCTAGTCGAAATCAAGAGGAAGAATGGGTTTGGGCACTGGGTGTAATGGGTGTTTGGGTTTAGGTGTAATGCGAAGGCAAGATAACTGATGGTCCTTGAGGGTAACGGACTGGATTCCAAGAGAAGGCTAGCGTTGCAGGCGACGGCAGGAAGTTATCCGGGAGGAGATTGAGAGGTTTGGTGTGATAAGGTGGCTGCAGCTGGCCCTGCGCAGGGTTAATTGGAGGCTACGGAATAGATATTTGTCCCGCAGGATGCGTAGTGAGGCTCATGATGTAGATGATGATGAAGCATGCGTTCAGGCCAAAGAGCGATGTAATAAAGAATAAAGGTAGCCTTGTGCCAGCACCAGCATAAAGACGCGCCAAGGGAGGCCTCACTAAGGACTCATTGCATACCCAGAAATTCTGGACCAGCGCATTTTTCAAAGAGAAGTAGTTTATGAATGCATTTCTTTCTACATGCACTAAGATTACACTATAACAATCAATATATCCGCCGATTATCTATTGGCAGGCTAGTACTTTTTTACCCTAGACATTTTTGGTATCGTCAAAAACGTATCCCATTGCTATTCTATGGCACAGCCATTCTACTGGATGCAAGCAATGCACCATTTTTAAAAGAAAGATTTTGCTTTGCATCAGACGAGTGCAACATGACCTTCAGTATTTCGGTAACAGTACAATACACATCAGTCGCGTGACAATTCAAAATGATGTCCAAGAATCCGGGACTTGTAGCAATCCCTAGATACCTCGCGCCTTAGTTTACTCAAAATTTTTATTTTTATATATTTAGACCTTAATGTTAGCCTCGTCAGAGGCTGTTACAGGCAAGGGCGAAATTGAAACGCAAAATAATTAACGGTCGCACAAATGTCGGTAGCATAACTCAAATCATGGTTTTAGAAAAGACAGTCGCCACAAAACATGTCAGCATTATTGACAGCCAAGGCGACAATACGCTCCAATAAACACCTATGTTTAACAAGAATAGCAAACCCACGATATGAAAATATACAAGGCGAATTAAGAAACAAATGAGGTATTTGTGCAAATGTTCAAACAAGAAAAATACTAATGTAAAAGATAAAATAAGTACTAAATAGAAAGAATCATGCGGAATGAGCAGAACTTATCTTGTATATAAATTCGTTAATGGATGAGCTGCTCATTATATCATTTATTAATGCGTTCCGTTCCAATGTCCGCGCTTCATATCGGCACCCCTATCGCCGCTTAAACGGCTGTAGTCAACATGTGCGCTGTGACTTTGTATACATATCTCCTCCGCTACCACATGCCGAGCTGAGTAACGACGTGGCGATGGCATTTCATGTGCACACGGGAAACCCCGATGACTGAAAAATTCAGCTGTGCGCTGGTGATCGCTCGTACCGCGTCGCGCCAGTGGCAAAATAGCCGATGTGAAGGGAGTCGACACCCTCTCCTCGCCCTTTGTAGTGATGCCTACGATATGCTGAAGATAGTCACCATCGTCATCAGCGCGATTACGCCCACTGCAGAACAGAGGCCTGTCCCATATTCCTCAAATTAACCTTGTCCTGTGCCAGCTGTGGCTACCTTATCCCAGCTGACTTCTTAATCTCATCCGCCTGCATAACTTTCGGCCTCCCTCTTCTACGCTTGTCCCCGCAGGGGGGCGTCTGCAGCTTTCAGGCGTTGGTGAGTGGCCACAGCACGGGTTCCCGAGCATCCGCAGGGACATCCCTCCAGGGGGATTGATGGTGAACAGTGTATCACCACGGACTCGAGCACCTACGCCTCGCCGTGCGTGGCATCGCCGTGTCCGGGGAAAAGGGGATCCTGGTGGTTGAGCCGATGCTGAGCGATGGGCCTTTAAGGCCCCTCGGCGGAGGCAACACACCACTTTGGCCCCAGCTTCCTGTAGACGGCACCTCAGGCCTGACCCGACCGGGGGAAATCGCCAGTCGCCTTTTCCAGCCCTCCTCTTCATCTTTTAGTTTCTTATCTTCTTTCTGACTACTGTCCTGTATCCTCCTCGTTTCCCAGTTTTTTTTTCCTTTCTTCATGGGCGGCTAGGGTTAACCTTGTGTGGCGAACTACCCTGGGTTTCGTCATATTTAGTTTTAGTGAAGGTGTACAGCTGGCGTGGGCAGGACTTGCGTGCAAGTTCCTGTCCGGTCCCTTTGTTGGGTTCCGTGGTGGGTGGCTGGCACCTGGCACCGTGACTGAAAAACTATTTTTTTTAATTGCTTCCTTCATTCCAAACCTGATCGCTCTCTAAAGACATAGCGGAACGATGAAGATTTTTTCAAAAAGAAAAGTGACATTCCCAAAATGTCATGTTATTCATAGCAAAGCTGTAGAAAAACAAGCAAGACTGATTTCCCCGTACCTGGTAGCAAAGTGCATGACAGATACCTTGGGCTTTGGGTACAAGGTATCAAAACTTACTGCTCGAACTACGTGACACCGTCCAGCACTCGAAACTTGCAAACATTGTATCGATAGGGGAGATTCCCGTCTCCATTACGTCACACCGATCTTTGAACGCAGTCCGAGGCGTCATATCAGAAATTGATTTTGTTCACCTCTCTTAAAAAGAAAGGCTTGAAGGCCTTGCCGACCAAGAAGTCATAAATGTTCAGCGGAAAAAGATCCGAAAGGATAACAAGGAAATAGATACGGAACACCTGATCCTCACTTTCAACACCAACACACTGCCTGAAAGCATTGAAGTCGGGTACCTGAAAATAAATGTAAGGCCACATATACCCAACCCACGCAGTTGTTTCAATTGCGAAAGGTTCGGCCACCGCTCAGAGTTCTCGCGGCCGCAAAATTTGTGCGAAATGCTCGTCGAAGGACCACCTGTCAGATGAAAGTGCTGCTGCCCCGTGGTGCACAAATTGTGAGGGATACCATGCTGCATACTCCAGGGCTTGTCCGTCCTGGAAGAAAGAAAAAGAAAGAATTACGCTGCAAAACCACTGAAAACATCCCTTTTAAGGAAGCAAGAAGGCGATACGCCGAAACAAACAGATTCTCCTTCACTGCAAAAACAAGCTTTGCCGAAGTGGTACGTGGGCGCGGCGCGTCACACCAGGCTTCGGCACTAGTCCAGGCCGCACGCAGTGGGCCTATGGCAGAGCCATCCGCGCCCCCTGGTGGAGTAGCTGACACTACTCCGCCAACCCCAAAGCAGGCTGCGCAGACCCCCGGGTCAGCGGGCCTCAAGACCTCTTCACACAGGTCGAAGTCCAACTCAAAAGTTAGCGTGCGTCCTGCACGGTCGTCCAGAGCCTCTGCTAAGGCGATGGACACGACCCAGGGCAGCCCCGTGTCGTCCACGTCGGACGGACGGCAGAGGTCCTTGGATCGATAAAAAAATGTGAGGCTCCGAGTCACGGGGCCAAATCAAAGTTAATTTTTATCTGCACACACGCACACAACATTAAGATGGCTTTCATAGTACACTGGAACTGCAGAGGTCTCGTAAATAACTATAACGACGTAAAAGACATTTTAAACACTATTTCCCCTATTGCACTATGTTTGCAGGAAACCAATCTAGGCCCTCTGCACACAAACGCCCTAAAGAAGTATACTGTCTTCCGCCGTGACCGAGTGGGGACGAGCAGACTCTCGGGAGGCTTTGTAGCATATATCTCCAACCACATCTCGAAGTAACACAGCATGAATTAGAGAACCTTTTGGAACAATTACCGGAGCCATACTTGATAGCTGGCGATTTTAATGCACACTCTTGTTTCTGGGGCAGTAAGAAAACCGATGGCAGAGGTCAGGTTATTGAGGATTTTATACTATCCAACAATATTTGTTTATTGAACACCGGTAAACCTACTTATTGCTCCCCTTGTTCCTGAAAATTGAGTGTTTTAGGTTTGTCTTTTAGCTCTCCATCAGTTTTTAGCGATTTTGAATGGTATGTTTTAGACAACCCATATGGAAGCGATCATCTCCCTGTTGAACTCAGCCTGTCATCCCCACCATCAGTTACCCCGACAAAACAACGGCGTTGGAAGCTCAATTTAGCAGACTGGCAGCTTTTTAGAACAGCAGTCACGTCAGAAAATATTGCGTTAGAAAATCCTAATGTAAATGAAATAAATGAAAACTTCACAAATTTTATTCTTCCTGCCACAAACTTGGCTATCTCCCAATCTTCAGGAATAGTACAACGCAACCATAAAGTGTGGTGGACACGAGATTGCAGAGAAGCAAAAGAACAACAAAATAAAGCTTGGGTTATATTTCGCCGATACCTCACACAGCAGAACCTTATAAACTTTAAACAAGCAAGAGCAAAAGCGCGGTGCATACGTCGAAATGCCGAAAAATCATCTTGGCAGCATTTCATTTCCTCAATAAACAGCCAAGTCTCATCGAAAAAAATGTGGGAGGCAGTATACAAACTGGATGGTCGCCACTTTCCATTCACAGCTCCTCTTCTGACAGCGCCAGGTGTACACACAAATATCAAAGAACAAGCTGACATATTAGGTGAACATTTCTTCACT